>NW_021167080.1:314421-318189 GCF_003711515.1 Sodiomyces alkalinus F11 | reverse complement strand
AGGGGGGGGGGCTTATTATATAACCTGCTCCATAACAACCAAATAACCGAAAATAACCGTAAATAATCGTAAAACGCCCGCCTTCTTTTATTTTACTGCTATTTACTATTTCCTACACTATAACGACGTTTTTTATTGGTTTTTTTATTATCCAGATAAAGCAGCTTTCTATTTCCGACTATTAAACTACACTATTTACGGAAATAAAGCTCTTAATTAATTAACCCTTATTATACCTCGTAGTGCCGCTAAGTAATAGTTTTTTACTATCTATTCAAATATTACTTCCTCCCTTCCGTTTTAAGCAGTTAGAGCCTCGCTATTATATAAGTTACGGGTATAAATACACACCTTAACCCTATAGAAAGCGACGATACTAACCGTAATTCGTAGTATACCGCCCGTACCCTCCGACTCCCTTATCGACTCGTAGGAATCGCGGTCCCCTACGCCCGACGACTCGCCCGCCGCCTCGCCTAATACTGCCTCCGTCACTACCTTACCCGCCCGTACGCCCGCCCGCCCGCCCGTATATAATACGGCCTCCTTATCCCGCACGCGCGTTTAGGAAACGATACCTATAAAGGACGGCCGTATAGTTAATCGTAGTAAGGTTCTCGACCTTATATATAATAGCAGCGGGTCTAAAGCTACCGGGGCCCTTAATACTATATGCGTTATTCGGGTAGGTTACTAACTTATATACTATCTTATATATTATTTACTAACCGATATTATTAATATAGACTAAATAGGACCTCTTATTAAGGGAGGATAAAGACCTTAACCTTAGTCGCCCGGCTAATTAAGAGGCCGTTATAATAACGATTATCGGCGACTTCTAGATAGACTATAAGCACTATAGTAATAAAGACGGTCCCTTCGCCCGTTACTATATATTCTCGGGTATCGTTAGCGGTAGCTATAATAACTACTACTTTAATTCGGAAGGCCGTAAATATTCGTACCGCCCGGCCGCCGCTGCCGCTAATAATAATACTACCGCCACTATTACTCCCGCTTCTTCTAAGGGGAAAAAGCGTGTAAATAAGACCGTAAATAAGCTAATAATAACCGTAATAAATACCGACCTATACTAATTAATTAATCTATAATACTATAGGAACTATAACGCCTTCTAAGAAGGTAAAGACCTTCAACTATAGCTACCGCTCCCGCTCCCGCTCCCGCCCCCCCCCTCCCCCCCCGACTATTATAACTATCGCCGGTGCTTCGGGTATAAATACGGCTACCGCCACGTCCGCTATACCTACGCCCGCCACGCCCGCGCCCCTTACCCCGCCTATAATAAACTTCGGTAATATCGAAATACTAGCCGTGATACTCCTTGCCGGTATAATAATAGCGTAGAAGAAGTAGTTAATATAATACTATAAGAATATAATCGCTGCCCTAGAGAATAGTATCCTGGCGGAGAATTAAGACGGCTTTTTTTTTTTTTGCTTTACTATTTTATAAAGGGTTTACGATTATTTTATTTTTATATTTACGGTACGGCGGAAATAGGTAGTTTACTTCGTTACTTCGTCTACCCTTGATATAGGCTATATAATAAAGAAACCCGATCGCGTTATCGATCCGCTAGTTATTATAGTAGACTACTACGACCGTAGAAGTAACCGTTAAAAAGAATCTAATAAGACCTTTAGGTATACGATATTAGATATACTCCGGCTAACCTACGGCTAAGCCTGCCCACCGCCCTAACCGTTATCGGCCTATAATAAAATAAACAGATTCCTAATATCCGTAACCCTCGATATCGTAATATAAAACTAACCGTGAGTAAAGGCGTACTACCGGAAATCCACGCCGATTATACTAAACGACTAGCCCTACGACTTATTAATTATTATTACGAAATAGAGCCGTAGCGGGAATTAATAGCGGCGGATAATATACGGGTAGTTTTCCTTATTAGAATCTACGCAGATATAGGGGATAAACGTAACCTCGCCGGCGTATAATCCTAATAGGACCTTTACCTCTAGCGTATTCCGTGCTATCTGTAAAATAACTATACATATACCATTATATAAACCCTACCACGGGCTTAGGTTCCGTATAAGTATAATAGGGACGCTAACCTTTAGCTTAAGACGTATTAGCGGGATAAAAGCGAATTATAACTATATTAAAATCTCCGGGGCTAGATCCGGCGTAGGGCTATTAGTATCCTCTACCCGATTAGTAATCGAATTTTCGGCCCGGTAAACGCGCGACTAACTAGGTAGGCGCCCGAGTATCTAGCTATTCATCTCCGTGATGGTAGTATTACAAGTTATTAGAATAACGCGGTTAATAAAGACTATATAGTCCGATAGCACTCAATCTAGTAAATTAGTCGGGTAAATACGCCCGTAAAGACGGACGATATCGTAAAGAGTTATAATAGTAGGGAAAAGGTTAATAGACCCGTAAAGAGTAGTATTATAGGAGAGATCCCGTAACCACTAAATAAATACCTAATTATTAGGATTAGTAGAGGTAACCCGTATATTCTCTGTTAGGCTAAGGATACGGAGTTATAGCTAGATAGAGGACCGCTAAAAGCAGGTATATATAATCTACGCCCGACTACTATTCCGAATAACGGGTAGGATTTAGGTAAAATCGCCTCCGAAAATAACCGGAATACCGCTAAATAGATTATCGTAGCTTAGTATATCCCGTATCGTATAATTAACGGCCTCGAAATAGAACTTATACTATATAAGGACCTCGTCCTAAATAATAAAAGTAATCTCCCGTAATAGCGTTATAAGGTCCGAATTCTTTAGCACGCTATATATAGAGGAGTTATTAACCTATAAAGGGATCTTCAACCGCGAATAAGCTATATAGCCACCCTTAAGAAGAACCGCCGCGATACTAGAGGACGCTCTATAGAGGATAATCTAGCCGCGCGACCGGACATAGGCGTAGAAACCACGGTATATAAAGGTCTTACCCGTGCTATTAGGTCCCTATAAGAAGAAATAATCGCGGCGAGACTTAACTAAAGCTATAACCTAGCTAAAAACGGTAGCCTATCCCTAGTTAAAGCGGTAGTAAATATCTTTTAATACTATAGCCTAGATATCGTGATTATAAGTCTCCGTAACTAATAATATATTACCGGTCGCACAGCGCTAGTTATATAAAGGCCCCGGTAGCCTAAACTCCGTAATTATCCTGCTTACCTCGAGGAGCCGCGAGTATATAAGATAAAGACCGTAATCGATATACAGGCGTTCTAAATTAGCAGGATATTAGAAGCACTAGTGCTATAGCGTATAAGGCAGGTTATCGTATATAGACTCCGTAAACCTCTCCTAGATTAATAATAGACCGGAAACGTCTCCGTGGATTAGAGCGATAATAAATAGCTCCCGTAATACACGCCCGGTCTTCTAAATAACGGCCTCCTTAAAATAGGTAACCTAGTAACGGTTATCGTGTAAAAGCCCGGCCGTAACGCAGGCCTCGCAGTAGGTATCGTAGATAGTCCCCTCCACGGTATAAAGATCCGTAAAGGAAGTCGGCCCTCGAATAAAGACTAAGAGTAACCGTAAATAGTACGCCTCTCTAGCCGTTAGGGGTATATACCGTAGACGGCCGATCTAAAATCCACGCTACCTCGGCTACTAAGCAAACTATTACGGTTTCCACGTATAACGGCTAGGAAACTAGTAATAGAATAACTCGCGGCTATTAACGTTATCACGGTTATAGTCGAAAAAGCCTATTAGCTAAGTTTTCCGGTCC
>NW_021167080.1:249452-314411 GCF_003711515.1 Sodiomyces alkalinus F11 | reverse complement strand
TATAACGGCTAGGAAACTAGTAATAGAATAACTCGCGGCTATTAACGTTATCACGGTTATAGTCGAAAAAGCCTATTAGCTAAGTTTTCCGGTCCTGTAATATCTGCTTAATCTAGCTTACGGTCGTGTTATCGCCGAAGTATATAGGCTGCTATCCCTCGAGGTAAACCGGAAAACGTATAACGGGTAGGAACTCGCGATATACTAGGAACTCGAATACCTAAATAACGGCCTCCGCGGGACCGATATAACGGCTTTAGAGATAGATATTCACCTTATCCTTACCCTCTTCGCCCGATATTAGCGTAGTTATACGGTCGCTGCCCTTATAAACGTACTTATACACATACTTAATCGCCTAAATAGATCCGTAAATATTAAAGTATAAGATACCAGATATAATAACTTACCTTAATAGATCCGTAAATCTTAATATTAATATAGGCACCGTAATAGAGACAGAGATACGGGCTATAAGGAATAATAAAACGGTTATTAAGGGGGACCTCTTCTATATAGCCCCTCTTTATAATATATAGGCTAGAGTTACGGCGCCTATACTTAGGATAACTATCCTCGCGTATAGCCGTTTCCGAGGAGTACGGCTTAGGGAACCGCTTAGAGTACTTTATACGGTTCCCGTTATGAGGCTACGGCTATATACACGGCGTAAAGGGCTTATTATCACCGTAAGGACTATATATTATATTCTTACTAATAATATTAAAAAGACGGGTAGTAGGATCCGACTCGCGGTCCGGTAGCTCCGTAGATATTATAACCTTATTAATAGTTATAGCGTCCTTGTAGATCTTAGCCGCCTATAGCGTAAGGAAAAGAAGGATATAACGATATAGAAGACCGCGCTTCTAGTATTCCACGGTTTATATAATACCCGTAAACTCACTAAATAGACTATCGCATAGCTACTATTCTAGGTCGCGGGACTTTAACTCGAATATACGGCCGACTAAATTAGGCCGGTCACTAATAGTCTAACCCGGCTAAAGCTCCCGTATAATCTCTAGCTAGGTAGGATTAGCCGTAGAGGTAATAAAAAAGGTCGGAGTGCCGAGAGCCCGTATAATTACTATAGAATCCTAATAGTACTATAAGATAAACCGCTAGCCGCTAATATAATTTAAGGGTAAGACGATCCGTCGGCTAATATTACGGGTATCGCTATTAGCCTCGTACGCCTAATCCCGTATCCTATTATATACGTTAGCCCGTATCTTATTCTAGTAGTGCTATATCTAATTAAGCTTCTTTTAATCGCAGGATACCTATAAGTCTACTAAAAACTACTAAAAACGACGGCTATATATAAAGGGCATAAACCTCTACTAGTATCGCGGGTGTAGTATATAACGGTAGAACTAACGGAACTTTACCTCGGTGTTCTACCGTTAACGGTTATAAATATCCCGTAACTATAACTGCTAGTAATATCCGAAACCGCCACGCGGATATATAAGCGGGTAAGATAGTAGTAGGTAGGTAGAATACTCGTGGTTAATCCGTGTAAGGCCGCCTACGCTACTATTAAACCGTCTCTCTACGAGGATAATATCACGGTAGTAGACTTTACCCCACTTATCCGGTATAATAGCTATAACCTTATCTATAACGGGTAGATTCTTACGCCGTATATTAGCACCCTGCTTAATAACTAATTCTATTCTAGGGTTAAAGTATAATACAGCACTATTCACGGAGAGAGTTAAAGCGTTCGTGGGCCGTTTTATATATTTACACGAAGGGGTTATACTTATACAGGAAGTCCGAAATCTCCCTTAGGATATAACGGTTAAGCGTAGAGTCGAGGCTTTAGGTATTCGTAAGGCGTTAGTCGGTAATAGCCTACGGGTCGTAAAAGTATAGCTAGGTAAAGACGGGAAGTCGACCTATAGCACTTAATAGCCTAGTATAGCAGTAGAGGGTGCCGTGAATCTAGAAGGCTATCATGCCGCCGGCTATAGTACCTCGACGGGTCTTAGTATATTATATAGACGTAAACGAAAAGGCATTATTATATTAACGGATTCTCTTACGATAATCTATAGCTTAAGCGGTATCCGTATATAGTAAACGTTAGAAGAAGTCGGGTAGCGGGGAGATAACGGGAACGTTAATATCGCCCTAGTTATAATAGGTGCTAAATTTCGGGTTCGTAAGTAACGATTCCTAAGTAATAGAAGATAATAGCCGTTAGCGAATAACTAATAACGCGGGATAGAAAACTAACCTATAACTTCTCCCTAATCTAATAGAGCGTAACGTAATATTTATACTCCACCCGTATTAATCCAAGGTTATAGTAATTAACCATAATACCCGGCTAATACTACCCTAACGGTCTAGTATATTCTTCGCGGCGTCCGCGACGGTCGGTATTCGTATTACGCTAGCTAGTATTAACGGCTATTCGCTCACGACAGGCTATAACGCGGCAGGTATTATAGGTATTATACGCGGTACTGTTACGTCGTATAGTAAAATTAATACTCGGAAGGTAACGCCTATAATACGTATAGTAACTTCCCGGGGTAGCCTACGGGCCTTATCTCTACTAACGGGTACGGTAGCGACGTGGAGGAACCGGGGCAGGATCTATTAAAGGGTAGGTTATTAGAACGGGTGGAAGAGGAGGCGTAATAGGGGCCGGGGGAGGATCTATTAGAGGGTGGCCTATTAGAACGGGTAGAGGAGGAGCCGCCGAACCTATAGGAGGTTCTTCACGGGCGGCTTAACGGGCGGCTTAACGGGCGTTTTGGTTAGTTACCCTCGTAGCACGATACGTTATATAGGTGGCGTAAATCCTGCGTACCCGAGGATAATAACCAAAGTCAGAAAACGGCTTAAGGTTCTTATAGCTATAATAGGTTCGCGGCTCTAAATCAGGCTAGCTAACTATCTTAACGGCGTAAATAACGTAGTATAACGCCGTATAAAAAACTCTATAGGCACCGCAGAATATAGGTAGTAGATAGGAGATACGGCGATATAGTCTATACGTTTAATTTACGGGCGATCCGCACTCTAATCCCTTAATAACCTACCGCGGTATTTACGGTAAAAGCTATATAACTTAAAAGTACCGCTGGTTTACGGGTTATATAGCTATATACTATAAAAGTAAGTCCCCCGAAAGTCCCCCGAAAAACACTGCTAAATCCCGTAAAACGGGTCTAGGCGGTAGTACTGGTACGAACGTAAGGCTGGCTATTAACTTACGCAAATTAAAGCGGGCCAGCGTCAGTGTAGACTTAGATAACGCTTATCGGCTTATTTACCTTTAAATCTATAGAACCCCCGAATAATAATATAGTATAGCCTTAGAAACTATACTATATCTTACGGTCGTTAGTAAAAGCCGTATTAGAAGTATAGTAAAGTGCGTGCTATAGGGGGTTATTACGTGGTCTAAAATACAGGCATAGTATTCTTATCGAGCTAAGATACTTTAAACACCTATCTACAGTATCGTGATACGATTTTAACGGGCTAGTACTAGATTCGGTACGCCTCGAAGCGGCTTTAGAGATATTAGGCCGGGTCTAATAGGCGGCGTAGGTAATAGAACCGACCTTCCGTAGATATAGGTGGATTAAATCTGTAAAGGCTTATTCGGTTATAGGTTATAAAATATTAGGAAAAGGAAAAGGGCTTTTACTCTATATCCACTATAATCTATATTTAACGCCTTAATCTTTTCGGTAATATAGGTTTTAAGGGAAAGCTACTGCCTACGTCATTAGCGATCTCGAACCACTCTAACACCTAGGAACCACTTAATTAGCTCTAGATCTCTAATCTAGAAATACTACTATATCCGTTATATAAGGTTATTAATAGCAGATTAATATTCCTTCCTATAGATTAGAGTAATATCGTCTATATAGCAGAAAATAATTAGTTTATTACTTTTAAAGATATAATCGTCTTTAGTTAGTTACTTTAGGTCGTACTTACCTAAAACGGATAAGAGCTATTTATACTATAGCTTAGGGGAATAACTTAAGCTATATAACGCTATACGGAGGCGCTATATACTACGTGTAGGTAGTCGCGATAGCTTTAAAAGTGCCTTGAGGTTATCGTTAGATATACCTTTTACTACTTAAAGTAGCGGCTATCCGGGTGGATTCTTAACGTAAATCTCTTCGTCAAGGGTAGTGTTAGTAAAGGCGTTAACGGTATTAAGCTAACGTGTTTCTAGATTAAAATAGACAGTAATAGCTATTAATGACCTAAAGGTCCTTCCTATAAGGCTGGAGGCGTAGGGGTTAAGGTAGTTTTAAGGCTATTAATCGCCTCGCACGTAAAGGCGTGCGTTAAACTTTCTAATATATCCCGACGGATTAACCTTATACTTAAAGACTTATTTAAGGTCTAGGGCACGTTACCTATCTTAGGACAGCTTAGCTACTTTGAAGGTGCTTATTAACTCGAGTATATCCACCTCTTATATAGCTACTCTAAGCCACTATAGCTTATAGGGGCTTTTTAGTATCTAAGACTAATTTAACGGTTCCTTAGGTATCTCGCGATGTAATAGCGGCTTTTTCAGTATCTTAAAGATATTATAGTAAGAGACGTAATCGTCGTATCTAGAAGGTGGTCGACGGTTACGAGCTGGCCTCCTTATAGAGGCAGGCGTTTAAGAGGTTAGCTCTAGAGCAGGAATAGTAGTAGTAGTGGTGGGATTTAACTTAGCTACGTGTAGAGTAGTGTGTGTGTGTGTATATGTGTTTCTATTTAACGCCTTAGCAGAACCTAGTGAATACTAGGACCGCGCTCCCTATAAGAGTATTGGGCGGTACGGGCTCTATATATATATGCTAAGACTATATAGTGCTAAGCGCTTAACTCTATGACCTTTCTCCACTAAAATAAGATAAAACCCGCACTATACTATCGTGGTAGTATATAAGATACAATGCTAGTAAAATAACTAAGGAAATCTTATTATCTTACTATATACCCGCGGGGGCCTTTATACTATTTCCTCCTCGGCGCCCGTAAGTCTATCAGGCTAATTCCTAATAGGCTATAGGTATACCCCTCTTTAGGGGTAATAGGCAGATCCTTTCCAGGAAGCCCGTTATATCGTTAAGGGCGGCGAACGCCGCCCTATTCGTGAGGATCTCTATAAGGGTCTCCTCGGGGTTAAATTTACCGGTCCGAATCCTATTCTTATCGTAGTGCTATAACTATAATAGCTATTTACGGGCAGCCCTAGCCTTATAGTAGTACCCGAAGTGCTCCCGGGTCTTTTTATAGCCGTAGCTATAGTCCGCGACATAGTCTTCGTGACGAAAACGCTTATAGTATTCATTAAAGTCTTTATACCTAGTACGTGTTATAGTAATCGTATTAGCGTTCTATAAGGCATACGGAGGTCTTCTAGTTCCTTTCTACTAAAGCCAAGCTTCTTCTATAACGCTATCGAGTATCCGCGGGGGCGGTTCTTATTATACTATTTTCGAAGCCTGGTTCTATAACGCTCTATAGCCTATACCTTAACGCTTACCTAGGTCGGCCTCTTATTCTCTAGTAGTATCCCCTATATACTTTCTATATTATAAAGTTTATCCGCCCTCGTATTCCCCGGAATCCCTATATAACCCGGTGCCTAGCGTAGCTAGGTCTTATTAACGGAGGCTAGACGGTACCACCTTAGAAATTCATATCTAGACGACCGCGGGGTAGTTCTAGTAAGTCCCCGTAAGATAGCTTAATTATCGATATAACACGTTATATTATTAGTATCGGGTAGCCGTAGTGCCGCTATAAGGCCTTTAGTGGCTCCTATAACCTCCCTATCGAAAACCTCTATATTACGTAGATAGCCACGACTAGAGGTGATTTCTCTACCGCCGCGCTAGATAGAGAATGCCTAGGTTATATTCCGGCCCTTCTATAACCTATCCGAGAATATAAGGGTATAGCCCGGGGGTAAGGAACCTAACTATATTATAAACGCGGTTATTGCTTTATCCTTACGTCGGCTATTAAACAGTGTATCCTTTTTTTTTTATTCTTCCGGTAAATCGGGGGCGTGTTAGGGTATACTATAGAGGATTCGTGTATACTAGTTCTTTAGTCCGAAGGATCCTTAATCTCTGAACGGATGCCTTAGTTTTCCGGGTATCGCCGCGTATAATTAGGGAGATAGATTATACTATAGGGTAATCCTTATCTAAACCTATAACCCGTATAGTATATTATTAGCGGAGGTATTCGGCGTGCTCCTTTACGGAGGGTATACTAGATTCCCGGTATAAGGCTATTATAGGGACTATCCTCTAGGTTAGTAGAACCGCTCGTAGTATAGTTAACTATACACGGGTTATAGTCTTTAGTCGTGGGAGGTATCCTAATAGTAATCGGCACCACTTCTTACTAATCACGTTAGTACGTCCCTAGGCTAGGGCTATACATCCTTCCTACTAAATCTCTATAGTATAATACGTGACTATTAGGACGCACGCGAGTACGGCTCTTCGTAGCAGGGCGGGGTTCGGGCCGTATAAGGCCCCGGCTAGACCTCTAATATAGTTAGTGACTTTAAGGCCCTTCCTCGCCCACGTTTCGATATAGGCGTCGAACTTAAGTTTCCTATCTATATAAATATTAAGCTATCTTATCAGGGCCGGTTAGAAGCGGCCTTAGTAATCCACGGTATAGGCGACTATGACTTCGTAGTCGAATCGGGGGGCCGATATAGTAGGGAACTATAGTATCTTTTATCGTGAGAAGAGCTAGGCCTTAGCCTTATTAAAATCCAGTTCTACGCCGTTTTCTATATACTACTAGAGCTACTATTCTAGTAGTTCGGTTACTAGCTTTACTGCTTTATCGAGGTCCGTATAGGCGGTGATAATATAAGAGTCGTCTACGTAGCCGAAGCGGTTACCCTTATTAAGCAGATTATATATATCTACGATACTAAGGGTATACCTAATTGGGGCGGCTAAAAAGCCCTATAATAAGCCCACGGGGTCTAGCGGGGTATACTTATATAGGCAGGAAGCCCCGAAAATTATATAAGCGCTTCTATATGAGGCGAAGCTTTCCTACTATCTTATCGTGGCTAGATCCTACCCTTATTTTCGGAGCCTATATATAAACTATCTATATAGGACCGAATCGAACGCTCCTTTTATATTATTAGTTATAGTAATAACCTGCTTCCCCTATACTAGCTATAACTTAACCTTCTATATAAGGACTACTATAAGGTCGATTATCGATCTTCTTAGCAGGGCTCCGATATACTATAGGCTTAGAATACCGGCGACTATAGCCCTATATACCGTTCTTCTCGCTATAATACGTTCTAGGCCTTTGCCTAGTACGCTAAGTAGCTAAATCGGCCTATAGCCGGCTAATACCCCGGTATCCTTCCCCGGTTTATCGATTATCACTATATCCCCTTATCGGAAGGGTCGCGGGTAGTATCCTATAAGCCTGTAGGCTTCGAAGAGTTCCGTTACTTCTTCTTCGACCTCTAGCTATACTAAGCGTAGGAGCGGTATACTAATATTATCCTTACTAGGGGTAGTCGTATTTATATCGATCGTGTAGTATCTTACTTTATCCTGTAGAATAGGTAAGTCTATCGGTATACATTAGTCGGGGGGGTCTACTAGGTGATTCTAGGGGTCTATTAGGTCCGGTATATTCGGCTTCCTCGCGAGCTTTGTCTTTTATAGTAGTTCGCCTTTTTAGGCGTCCTTAAAGTAACCCAGACTATTATAAAGAATCGGGGGCGTTAAGAGTCTATTACCGAGCTTATACTAGCCTATAATCTTATATAGCTCCTTAGTGTTTTTTACCTCTCCGATCCTCTTATTCTAGTAGTCTTTGCTAACCTATTATATCGTCTTACGAAAGGCGTCTTATACTTTAGTATTATCGAGGTCCTGATATCTACGGCGAATAGCTTTACTATAGGCCTATCTATATTCGTTATTCTACTAGGGCTTCCTGTTATTAGCTAGCCCTCGGTATTTCGTCCCGAACCGGCGAAGGGGGCCTACCACTATATCGATTAGTTATTACGCCTACTAGTCGATTATATTTAGGTCCTTATTCGGGGGTCGTATAAGGAGTAAGAGGTTACTAGCTACCTCCCTCCGTACCACGGCCTGCTTCTCCTCGTCTTCGGGGAGTTTAAAGTGGTTAGGCCTAGTAGGGGCATTCGTTAGAGTGATATACGCGGTGCTAACCACCCCCAATAAGGGATAATAATAGGCCGGGAACACTAAGTCGATAACGGTATAAGACCCGCCTCTACTATATATTATTTCCCCGGGCGTGTTATAGAGTATTAGACCGTGAAGGCTTATCTATTCTATAATATCGTCTCCGTTACCGGTAGTCTAAGTAATACCCGGCTCCTAATCCTCGTATCGGGCGTTAAAGTCCTTACCGATAGTTATATTCGCTAAGGGGGACTACTAGGCGTTCTTAAGGTCTGCCTAGGTATCCTCCTCCGGCGATAACGCCTAATAGAAGTTAAGGAAATATATACCGTTTACCCGGACTGGGAGTAGGTCCCTTAACCCGGGTATTAGTGATGATAATTATTATAAGTTAAGGTCGGCCTTTATATAGGTAACCACTCTCGGTTTATCCCCTAGCTCCGGCTATAACCGAATTAGGGAGTATTTCGTATAGCCGGGTAGGTTAGGTAAAGTATAAAGCCTCGCCTCCCCCTTTAGCGGCTCTTAATATATTATAACGTCTAGTCTTTATTCCTAAGCGATAGCTAGCGCTACCTTTAATAGGCCGCGGTTCTTATCTATATTCTATTAAACGTAGGTAAGATCCTTCCAGGACTTAGGCCCCTAATAGCCCCGCCACCTACTACTAGGAGTTATTAGACTCCCTTATATTAGCTAGCGTAAAGCCCCAGTATAATAACTCTAGTCGGAACGGCTTTAGTCGAACCTCGGTATCCGGTTAGGCGCTAGCTTATTTTAGCCACGCCCGTATCATTATAGGCTTCTTTACCTATATCGACTATAAGGGTATCGGCGTTCTATTATCCCTAGTCATTTTAGGGGTTCTAGGTTAATAGGTATTAGGCCCGGCGGAGTCGACTTCTATCTTAACTCCGTTCTAGGTCTCCCTATTATTACTAGTATCGGTATTATTACCGGCGTCGGAGATAGTTACCCCGTTCCCGGTAATACCGGGGCCGGTAGTCTCTGGGTCGGTGGCTTCTACGCTCTTAACCGCTTTCTCCGGGTTCCGTAATTTCGCGTAAAGGGCTATACCCTCCGCTCGGATCTTACTAAGTTCGGTTTTTATAGGGGGAATAATCTTACCTTTTACCCTCCTTAGTCTTACCGGGTATTTAGTATTATCCTCGGTATAGGGTCTGTAGTAATTAATATAATATGCTGTATAGGTATAGTCCGTCGATAAGGAGGTATATACTTTATATCTCGCTTTACTATTATAGGTATATTAGGGGTAATATCCCTAGCACTTATCGTATAAGGCTATTACCTTTTTTATATTTTTAGGCCTTACTAGTAGTAATATCTCGAAAAGTCGGAACCGTTTCTTCGGTGCCGTCTAGAAAAGGATATACTAGCTAGATAGGCCCCGGTCGTTCTTATAGCCGCGCTTTAATACGCGGACTAGCTTTAGCCCGGTTTATTTTAAGACTTTTTCCTTAATAAGGGCCTCCGTGACCTTTTAGTTATTAATTAAATCGATAACCTTATAGACTACGAAGGTATACTAAATCTTAGCCCCTGAAAATAGAGAGCTCCTGCGGCAGACCGTATTTCTTCCTCGGCTTTAAGGATCTTTATTATAGCTATCAGATGCCACTACACACTTATCGGGGTGTGACTTGCGCTATTTATATACTCGGATGGAGTACTTCCGACCAATGTGTCCATATCGATTTCCCCTCCTTTTACCTTATATTTAGATATTTCCGCAGAGTATCTTTTACTCTTCTTTAATACACACATCTTTTACGTACCTTATTTGTGTGCTGACAGTTATGAGCCCGGCGTTCTAATAAACGAAGCTATTCCGATAGATCCTGCAGCTTTAAGGCAGTCAAAATAGCCTTAAGTCTATAGCGGTTAGCTTAGTATTATTAGCTACGTCCGCCTGCTTTATTTCAACCGTTATTCCGCTATTCCCTTACTTAAATCGCTTAATCCTATCTCGTTCTATCTTATATAATCGCTCCTTATTTAAGCGGTCCGTTATAGTCGGTTTCGACAGTTTATTTCCCTATAGTCCTAGTTAGTTAGACGATAGCCTTAACTACGGCGTTACCTATAATATGCTATACGATCCTTACCTTACTAAAAGAATAGCGTTATTAGATCGAGGCTATTATACAGATAGCCTACGCTAACCAGGTCTCTGACCTCGTTAATCCAGACCTTAAGGAATCTAAACGTCCTTAATAGCTCGAATCCTCGGAACCTCTAGAAGAAGGTGACGACGATAATGCCTGGGATTATAAGTTTAAGTTATAGAACGTAAAAGAGAATAAATATTAGTAATGGTAATAAGGTCTAGCTACTCTTTACGACTATATCGCGAAGATAGTTAATCCTAACCTTAAAGATTAGTATATAGGGAAGAAGGAGGTTAAAGATATCCTAATCGCCTTAAAGGACTATCTTAAACCTACTAACGCTACCTAGAAGTCCCTAGTTAAGAAGAGATAGGAAGAATATATATACAATATACGGAGGATACCCCTATAAACGTTAGCTTTAGGACTTTATATCGCTATACCGAGATTCGAAGACCTATAGCGTTAGATCTTCTAATACTATAGAGAATTAACTCGACGCGTTTTTCAGGGCTATCGGTACTATAGCTCTAGAGTAGTTAGAGGCGTGTTTTATAGAGATTTTAAGGGAAGATAAGGAAAACTAACCTATTATCAAATAGGATATAAACGAATATACGGTTTAGTTACGCTATAGATATCCTTATAGGCTTAGTAAGAAGCCTATAGCGTTATCGTTTTATACGGCGACGTTCTTAGAAAAGGATAAGGATAGTAGATAGTAGCCTGCTAATTAGGGAGGTTAGCAGTAATAGAAAAAAAAGGATTCTTCGGTAAGGGACTATATCTGCGATTACGTTAAGATAGGAAAAGGTAAACGCCACTATTATCCGTGGAGTGGCTGTCCGAATATTAATCCGACACGCCGCTAAAAGGGCTTTATACCCTTAAAGAAAGTGGTAAAACGCTATAACCGTGTTATTAAGAGCTAGAGTGCTTTTAAGTAAAAGAAGTTCAGGGAGTATATTAAAAAGGATATCGATAAGGCGAAAAATAAGGTAAAAGAGTCTAAAGCTAAGTTACTAGAGAAAGATTAGTCTAAGGAAGTATCTAATTTCGTTAATAATAGGGAAGAGGATTCTAATAATAGCTCTTACGATATATATTTTGCCTTTAATTTTATAGGAGAAGCAGTGGCCTTATTATCGGTTTTCTCGCTTCTATAGACTAAATAAGTGGTTAGTAACGACCTTTTTAATTGGTTATTAATCGATTCGGGGTCCTTAAGGTATATAACTAATTAACGCCACCTACTTAAGGACTTCTAGCCTGCTACTACTATTATTAGATTTTAGATAGGTGGCGGCACCTTTAATCTAGTAGAGGGGTACAGTACCCTGCGTCTTTAGGTTAAAGATACTAAAGGTCGTCCTTACACCCTTATGCTAAAGAATATAGCGTTTATGGATAGATACCCTATAACGCTGCTAGTAACGCGTAGGTTATAGAAGGATTAGAACGCTGTTTTTATAACCGGCAGAGATATCTTAGTAATAGACCGATATACCTGCCTGCCGTTAATTAATATTAACGGCTAATATGCCCTTAAACCGACTAAGGGCACGCTATAGCGCTTAGAGAAGTAATAGCAGAGCTATTTTAATAGCTTAAGGGAACTAAACCCTATAAGCGTGGCCGACGCCCGTTTATAGTATAAGAGGCTAGGGCACGCTAACCCTTAAGCACTAGTATAGCTATTAAAAGGGTGCGTGGGAGGTATCGTGGCTTTAAAAGGAGGAAGAGCGGCACTTTTAGTGGTGGACTACGAGGCTTACGCTATTAGTAAAGTAAAAAGGATAGTATCACGACGTCTACCTGCCTATAGGCTAATAAGGCCTTTTTAGAGGATTAACGTGGATCTATTTTCTATAGATCCTACCGCTAACGGCGACGACACTATTACCTTATTCCACGATCCCTACACGTATAAAAACGTGACTAGAACGATACCAGGGTATAAATATATACTATCCTCGATAGCTAACTTCGAACTCTTCTTATAGAGGTAGTATAGGCTGCCTATTAGTGTGATTGGACTTAACGGAGAGAGGGCGCTATAGAAGAAGCTGGATAACTAGTCTTTAGATTATAGTATCCTGCTAAAAAGATCGGCTCCGTATATAGCCGTATAGAACGCTAACGCCGAGCGGTATAGGGGTATTATCTTCGCTATCGCGAGGGTATTAGCAGATACCTTAGGCTTCTAATAGGATTTGTGGCTAGAGATTATTATAGTAGCCATGTACCTGTATAACCGGATTCCACGTAGGGATCTAGGTTAGTAAACCCCCGAGGGAGCGTTAAACGCGTGGCTGTAAAAGGAGGGTATCGTTAACTTTATAACCACTCATCCCTTAATTACGCACCTGAGTCGGTATGGTTATAAGGCGTATGCGTTGACTGCTGACTACCTGCGAGGAAGGTATAAGAACGAAAAGCTCGCACCGAGGGTATATATCGGTTATTTGATCGGTTATGAAGGCACTAATATTTTTCGGATTTAGGTGCTAAAATTAGGGAGGATCCTGCGTATAAGGGACGTCGTGTTCGACGAGTCAGTCCTTTATAAAAATAGGGGAGAGGAACCTAACGTGCCTTTAGAACTATATGAAGAGCTTAATCTGCCGTTGGATTAAGAGATTCACGATCCTTTTGGCGTTATAACGGATATCGTCGATTTCGGTATGCCTGTGGTAACGTAGCAGAACTCCACGATAGAGGCTTTATAAGAGGGAAGGAGGCGTTAATAATAGCCTTAATCGTTAAGATCTGGGGGGGTGGCCGGCGGTGGTGGTAAAGGATCGAAAACCACTACTAACATAAAAACCACAGATAACGCCTCTGAAAACTAATAGGTTGCTGACTAAGAGGTATTACGTGGAACGGCTGCCACGGCCGCGGTAGGCATGGTGCCTGCCGTTGTGCCTGCCGTTATTCCTGCCGTTGGTTCTTCCTCTTTAACTGCTGTTTTACCCTCCTCTTTAATAACGGCACTAAAAGCACTAATTTTGCCCTCTTTAATAACCTCGTCTTCTTCGAGGCTTGCTTATACGCCCTTTTCGCCACCTCCTGACGATTCTTAGACGTCTGTAGCTATGGCGGTTGAACGCAGCGATTAAGAGGAATCTGATAATATTAGCGGATCTTCCTTTACCTTAGAGGAGGCTATAGGCGAGGCTACCGACGATGCCGTCGGAATAGGATTATTGTCGCCTGACTAATCCGTTCTTGAAGAGGCTACTGCCACTGCTACTGCCGCTGCTCCTTAAATAACTAATCTATAAGTAGTAACCCTATCTTTAGCAGCTAAGTCTAATCCTACTGCTACTACTGCTGTTACGGCCTAATAACTGACCTCTCGTTCGCCTGCTTTAGCTTTAACGCCTGCCCCCATAGGGCGGCCTGCTTATAATCGCCGACCTCCTTCTAGGTACGACGATTATATCTCCTACTATACCTTCGAGAAGCCGAAAAAGCCGCTGTTGCGCCGAGAGATGCCTGAGGAACCGTTAAATTGGTCTTAGATGCTGAAGAGCCCCTATAAGCTGTAGTGGCTCAGGATAGCCGTATAAGAGGTGGATACACTTGAGTTAATAGGCACCTTTAAAGCAGTAGAGCTGCCCTAGGGAGGGTAACGTGCCTTGGACCTTAAATAGGTCTTTAAGTATACGGTTGACCCGTCGGGGTATATTAGTAAGTTTAAGGCGAGGTTATGCGTCCGAGGCGATTAATAGCCTGAAAACCACCTTGACGCCTACGCCTCCACCCTCGTAGGAAGGACCTTTAGGTCGTTAATAGCTATTACTGCCTATTTTGACCTGGAGACACGTTAGCTTAATGCCGTTAACGCCTTTATTAACGCTACCCTTAACGAAGAGATTTACGTTAAGGATCTACCCGGGTGGCCGCTGCTTTAAGTAGTAAAAGGCACGAAGAGCGACGAGGACCTTAAGGCTATTTTAAAGCTATCGCGACCACCTTTACACGGTATAAAACGCCTGCGCAGGGCGTTATATAGTCTTCGGCGTTCCCCTAAGCTATAGCACGAATAGCTCTCTTCAGTTTTAGATAAGTACGATCTGAAGTAACTGACCGAAGACGATTATGTCTTTAAAAGTAAGGAACTAATCGTCTTCTTCTACGTGGACGATATTATTCTGATCTATAGGAAGGAATATTAATCTGCTGCTAATTCTCTTATATAACGGATGCAGTAGCACTTTTAAGTAAGGGACCTAGGCCCACTTAAGTGGTTCCTGGGGATTAGAGTGGTTCGAGATCGCTAATAACGTCGGCTATAGCTTTCCCTCGAGAACTATATCACCGAAAAGATTAAGGCTTTAGGGATGGATTTCCCCTTTGGTGGGCGTAGGGTTGAAAGCCCTCTTCCTTTTCCTGATGTTTTAGAACTATCTGCTGCCGACTAATAAGCCATTATAGAGTTAATCCACCTATATCTGCGGAAGGTCGGTTCTATTAATTACGCGGCCTATTAGACCCGGCCTGATGTATCTAAAACTGCTTCGAGGCTTGCCGAATTCAACACTAACCCGTTAAAATAGTATCACGATACCGTAGATAGGTGTTTAAAGTACCTCGCCTCCACTAAGTCCCTGTGTCTTTACTTTAGACTACGTAATAACTACCTATAGCACGCACTTTACTATGCTTCTAACGTAGCCTTTAGGGATAACCGTAAGACGCGGTATAGCTCCTAGGGCTATACTATACTGTTATTCGGGGGTCTTATGGACTGGAAGGCAAATAAGTAAATAAGCGTCGTGACCTCTAGTACTAATGCCGAGCTTATAGCACTTTCTACTGCTACCAGGCAGTATATCGAGACGAGGCGTTTGATTAAGGACCTGACCTTGACCTTTAAGGAGGAACCACTGACGATATACTGCGATAACAATTAAACGAGGATTCTGTTAGAGGCTCCACGCCCTTAGGTTATATCTAGATTGAAGTATCTAGATATCCACGCCCTTTGGATGCGATAGCTCGTTTAATAGAAGAAGGTCCTGATCGCCTGGATCTCGACCTAAGAGATGGTTAGCGATGGGCTGACTAGAGTACTTCCCCCGCAGAAATATAAGGCGTTTGTATATCTGTTGGGGATGGAGGTCCTAAGCTAGGGGGCTTGAGGTAATTTATAAGAGGCGCGGTGCTGAGTTTATAATCTGTAGCCTAGATTGACCGTTGTTTTAGTGCCCTTTAGATTGTTATTTGGGCACCCGTTTTTTGACGTTTTGACGTTGTTGTGGGGTTAATTTGACTACCTGTTTTTATACGTTTTTGACGTTTTTAGGCATAAAAAGAGCGCGCTTTTTAATAAGCCGTTTAACCGTTGGATTAATATCTAGGCCTTTATTTTACCCTAGATTTACGGCTTTAATTGAGCAGAATAGTCAGGATTAATCCTGTAGTTCTGGGGGGGTGTGTTAGATGTCTATAGCCACCTTATCGGGGTGTGACTTGCGCTATTTCTGTAGACGGATGAGGTACTTCCGACCGATGTATCCATATTAATTTCCCCTCCTTTTACTTCATAGTTAGACATTTCCGCAGAGTATCTTTTACTCTTCTTTAATGCACACACACATCTTTTGCGTACCTTATTTGTGTGCTGACAGTTATAAAGTCTATCGATAAGTCGCTCCGTATTTATTCTAGTACCGGGAGGGGGCGTAAAAGGCCTTATTTCGTATTCCTCTATATATACCCCTTTCTGTAAACGTTATAGTTCCGGACGAATTATTAGATATCCTTATTTATCCTTAGCTAAAAGAAATAACGCGTTACTAAGGCGATAGTGGTTTTATATCCGGGGTGTCCTCCGATTACTAAGTCGTAAATTAATTAGACGATCCTCCCTCGTAACGCCGACCCTTTAATAGACCCGGGTACCTAGATTCAGTCGCGGAATAGTAATAACCCGGTAGTAGAGACTAAGTACTCGGCTATTTATAGCTTTAATTCTAATAATAGTAAGAACTATTATTCTTCTTTAGCGATTACGGATAAGGCTCCTTAATACTATTTATCGGTGATAAGCGTTTTATCCTATAATCGTTATAGCTCTTAATCCGCCTTAAAGATTATTTAGCCGCTATTAATATAACGAATACTAGGTGGAATCGCGGTATCGGGGATTAATTAAATATAATAAGATTACTCCCGTTTATCCATTATATCTTAAGGCTTATCTTATTATTACCGTAAAAGGGTATCCGTTATTATATTATCCTTTTCTTTCCAATACTCGAGTATAAAATTAAACTATATAAGCTTACCGGCCTATCGGCTTTATCGCTTAGTAAGCGTTCGCTTTATTATAAAGTATTTAAGGGCCTTATAGTCGGAGAGGACTATAAATTATCTATAACTAATAAGCTTAGCCCGCTATATTGCTAAATAACTTATAATCGCTAATATTTCTATATTATGGATTAGGTAGTTATATTCTACTCTATTAAGTTTACGAGAGTAGTATACGATTATATAGCGATTTCCGTCCGCGTCTTCTTATATTAGGCTACCCTTAAGGGCGAACCCTAAATAGTCTATCTCGATAAACGTCTTATTTACTAGGTCTTACTATTATAGTATCGGTCCTTCCTAAAACCTCGCTTTTAGCTTATAAAAGGCCGCTTTTTCTTTAGGACCTTATTAAAAGGTATAGTCTTTTATAATAAACGCTATTAACGGGGTAGAGATCCCCGAAAAGTCCTTAATAAAGATCCGGTAATAATCCGTAAAACCTAGGAAGCTTCGCACGCCCTTAACCGATATAGGCGTTTCCTACTCGCGGATAGCTTATAACTTCTTTAGGTTATAAGATACGCCTTTCCACGCGGTGACTATAAATCCTAGGTACTTTACTATCTTTACGCTAAACTCGTACTTTAACGGATCTAGGTTTAGGCTAGTATCCGCGAGCGCGCGGAGTACCTACCTTACCTTCGCCTCGTAGTCGGCCTAACTCCTATTAGAGTAGACTAGGATATTATTAATATAAGCGGTAATAAAGCTATCTAGGAAGCGCTATAGCGTCTTATTAATATATTACTAAAAGGTCGCGGGAGCTTTACTTAAGCCGAATAGGCAGATAAGCTACTTAAAAAGCCTAAACCGGGTTTAGAATATAGTCTTATATTCGTGTCCTAAGGCTATCCTAATCTTATAAAAGGTAGCGATTATATTAAGCTTTATAAACTATTTTACTTAGCTTAAGTTTTATAGGGTCTTAGCGATTAAAGGGAGTAGGTAATAGTCTCGCTTAGTAATCGTGTTTAACGTTTAATAGTCGTAATAAAAATAAAGTCCTCCGCCTAGCTTCCTTATATAAAGGATAGGAGCCGCGGCTTCTACACTACTAGCACGGATAAATCCCTTATCTATTAGGTCGGTAAGTGTTTTTAGTAGTACTAAGAGTTCGTCTCTTAATATATTATAGAGCGGCCCTTAAGGGAGCGATAGTTCCTTACCGTCGTTTCCGGGTATAAGGTTTACCTCGTGGTTAACTCCTTGTGAGTATAGCGGTAATTAGTTAGCTTTATCGGGCGTAAATAAGTCGCCGAATTCTCGTAATAGCTTTTTAGGCATAAAGTCCTTCGGGTCCGCTAGTTACTTCTTATATAACGCTTTTTCCATACCCCTTAAGCTTACTCCTTGGACTAAGACTTCTTCGCCCTTCTATTATAATCATCGGATAATACCCGCGAATACGGATCTAATAACTAAATAGGCGTCGCGGATAGCTTATACTCTAGTAGGTTTCTTTTTATAATAAAGTTATATATTTAATCCGGCCGCTCCGTAATAAAGCCGTTTATCCTTAGCATAGTACGTTATATTATTTTATTCTATCTAGGGCTTCCCGAGGAATATATCTTAATTAAGCCCGGGTATTATATATACGAATATCCCTTACGGGTAGCCACCGATCTTAAGCTTATAGACGGTAATCCCCGCGCTATTAATAGCCCTAGTAGCTTCCGAGAAGCTATTTAGTAATCGATTCGTCTTATCGACTAATAGTAATTAGAGTCTCTAGGTAAACTATTCACTTATAGTAGCGTAGTAATTATAACTAGTATTAATAAGGCTAAGAGTACGCCGTTTATTTACTTTAGCTACTATAAGTGCCGGATTACTATTAACGCGCACTTTAAACGCCTCTTACTGCCGCTATATCGCGGCTATCGGCTTTAACGCCCGTTTTCGCGTTAAAGCTATTCTTTTTCTAAGTCGTCCTCGCTAGTCGACTTATCCCCGCTCTTATCGCGATCCTTCGTATAAGTCTTTTTAACCTTCTAGACTATATCTTAGTTTTCCTTTAGGTTTTTATAATTCCGCGCGATATACCCCTTCTTATTATAATTATAGTATGTCCGAGTCTCTTACTTCGCTTTCCTATTGCTAATACGGTTTACCCCGCCTATCTTTATATTACCGTCGGTATCCTTCTTCGCGCTTATATAGTCTTAAGCTTATTTATCGTAGTTCCGTTTAAACTAATAACCTTTAAGGTTCCCGGCTATCTTTTATACGCTATTAACCTATATAGTATAGTGGTTAGTAGGGATACGGGCAGAGATAAGCTTATCCCTAAATCACGGGGTAATCGCTCCCTCGAGGAATAAGATCTATACAGTGGCTTCCTATTTAGTACCGCCTATAAGGGTAATCTATCTTTTAAAATAGGGCAGGAAGGCGGTAAACGACTTATCGGATTATTAACGAATCGTGCGTAAGGCCTAGGTAGCTCGCGATTATTCTATAGGGTTAAGGTAAGTACGATTAAGATATGCTATAAAGTCGTTAGGGTCTATAAGTTTACCCGGTCCGTTACTTTTATAGAAGGCGGATACGACGTATTATACTTTAGGCCCTAAGTAATTATAGATCGTATACTAAGCTTATATATTATTTTAGAATAGGTCGTTATTAATTATAAGCTTTTACCGTATTATGTAGGCCTACACGCTATAGTATACTCGCTTCCCTAAGAACTTTATAGGGCTATTAATAGTCTTACGGGGTGCCGCCGTTAAGGTTAGGGCGGCCGCTATTATTATCGGCTATAGCGCTAGCGATAGAGTCGGTAATAGGGTAGATTCTACTAGTATAAAGATTATCGGGGTTTACGATAGAGCCAGAATACTTAAGTTAGGCGGCGTTAGGTTTTACAGGGTAGGCGATCCTAGGAGCCGGGCTATAAGCTATTCGACTAACTAGCGTTATCGCTTATTAGCTTCTTCTCTCGCGTGTTATCGGTTAATAAACTAGCGTATTTCCGAGTAATATTCTTATATTAGAGCGAGCCTTATATTAATATCGGTATATTATTTATAGAGAGGGCCTAGGCTTACGTTTAGAGCTTAGTCGTTTTCTTCGAACCGTTAGTTCGTCCACTCCGCGACCTATTTAATTCTAATAGGTTACTAGGCGGTAGCGTTAGGATCCTAATCTATCGCTAGCGTAGCGCGTAGGTATCGCTAAGTTCTAGATATATAAACGACTAGTTATAGGTCGTGGCACTAAGTAAGGTCGTAATAATAGATTATCTAGAACTAAGGAAGGAAGAAGGAAGAAGGAGAAAAGTCTATAGCGCTAGGCTGGCTATAAGGTAGCGATAGTTTAGCGATATAGGTCCGTTAACTAAGCGCGTAGTTAGGAAGATCCGGAGTATAGCCGGATCCTCTGTATCGGGGTCAACCCGTAACACTAACTACTACCGACTAATAAGCCTTTATAGAATTAATCCACCTATATCTACGGAAGGTCGGCTCTATTAATTACACCGCCTATTAGACCCGGCCTAATATATCTAAGGCCGCTTTAAGGCTTACCGAATTTAATACAAACCCGTTAAAATAGTATCACGATACCGTAGATAGGTGTTTAAAGTACCTGGCCTTAACTAAGTCCCTGTGCCTTTACTTTAGACCACGTAATAACTACCTATAGCACGCACTTTACTATGCTTCTAACGCAGCCTTTAGGAACGACCGTGAGACTTAGTATAGCTCCTAAGGCTATACCACACTATTATTCGGGGGTCCTATAGACTAGAAGGCAAATAAGTAAATAAGCGTCGTGACCTCTAGTACTAAAGCTAAGCTTATAGCACTTTCTACTACCACTAGGCAGTATATCGCGATTAGGCGTTTAATTAAGGACCTAACCTTAACCTTTAAAAACGAGCCTCTGACGATATACTACGATAACGACTAAACGAGGATCCTTTTAGAGGCTCCACGCCCTTAGGTTATATCTAGATTAAAGTATCTAGATATCCACGCCCTTTAGATTCGATAGGTCGTTTAATAGAAAAAGGTCCTGATCGCCTGGATCTTGACCTAAGAGATAGTTAGCGATAGGCTAACTAAGGTATTTCCCCCGCAGAAATATAAGACGTTTGTATATCTGTTAGGGATAGAGGTCCTAAGCCAGGGGCTTAAGGTAATTTATAAGAGGCGCGGTGCTGAGTTTAAAATCTGTAGCCTAGATTAACCGTTATTTTAGTGTCCTCTAGATTGTTATTTGGGCACCCCTTTTTAACGTTTTAACGTAGTTTTAGGGTTAATTTAACCATATATTTTTACACGTTTTTAACGTTTTTAGGCATAAAAAAGAGCGCGCTTTTTAATAAGCCGTTTAACCGTTAGATTAATATCTAGGCTAAATAACGGAATAAAGGAAAGGACGGCGGCGAGTAACCGTGGCGATAACGTACCGAGGGCGCGTGCGACCCGACACGGCACCTACTAAACTAATCAGCCGACCCCCGTCAGCCACCAGCCCGGAGGTGAGATCCGGTTTTCGAACAGCGATAAAAACGGGGCCGCGGAGCGACACCGCAGCGGCCACGCACGATGGAACTACTTACATAATAAGAGCGCAGGGATTTTTGTCCATTAACGGTTTCCCCTCGAGAATTAGAGAAGGACTATTGCCCAGGTGGCTAGCCTAGCTTAGCTAAGCGAGAATAGCGTAATAAACAATAATAATATCTAGGCTCTATTTTACCCTAGATTTACGGCTTTAATTAAGCAGAACAGTCAGTATTAATCCTGTAGTTCTAGGGGGGTGTGTTAGATACCACCACACACTTATCGGGGTGTGACTTACGCTATTTATATACTCGGATAGAGTACTTCCGACCGATGTATCTATATCGATTTCCCCTCCTTTTACCTTATAGTTAGACATTTCCGCAGAGTATCTTTTACTCTTCTTCAATGCACACATACATCTTTTGCCTACCTTATTTATATGCTAATACTAGCCTAGGAATTCCTCGGGTATATCGCCGCCCCGGTACGGGTTCGCTCCACTATAATAATATCTTAATTATCCACCTTCCCGGTCTCTAGGACCGCGCGGCGGATAATCGTTATAGCCTCTCGTCGCTCTAGCTATAATATAATCTTAGTTAGGAAATAAAGGAAGACCCTGTTATCTTTCTTCTTAGGGGGATCTTCCCCCTATAGGCGTTCTTCCGGAAGGGTCGGCGCGGCGTTATTATTCTTCTGCTTCTTCGATATAATAATAGTCTAATCCTGTTATCGGGGGATATAGGTCTACTATCCTACGGCCGGTAGGAATTTCGGTGGTCCTATAGGCTTTATGGGTATATTAGCGGGCGTAGGGCTAGGATTAGTCGGGCCGGATAGTATTATACCGGGCGGCTAGGGTTAGGAGCTCTTATCTCCTAACGCCCTTATGGGGTCCGAACCGGTTACTAGGACCGGGACTCTTTTCTTAATTAGGCTAATAAATTCGTTACCGAGCTACGCCGCGAGAGCGGTGTTAGCTCCTAGTATATCCCTCGCTTTAGAGATGCCCTATTCGATAGCCTATATCAGGATATCGATAGCCTAGGCTTTCTATTACAGGGAAAAGATAAGGTCTTCTATTATCTATTATAGCTGCTTTCGGGCTTTTACGGTAAAGGATTTATCGTTCGAGGTCTTATTATTCGGGGCCGTTACTAACGTATACGTCGTTACGGCGGCGCCCTTATCCTAGGCTCCAGTCTAGACTAGGGCCTTATTAGTTAGCGGGGGAGGCGCTTAGGCCTTTTTCCGTTAAGGTATAGTAGATCCGGGTAAAAAGATTTTTCGGGGATCTTCGAGGTATAGGTAGTATTATAGGAGTCCTTCTAAGGCTCCTGGAGGACTATGCGCCATGCCCACCTAGCTATACCTAGTGCTACTAGGTAGAGCGGGGAGTTATCTATCTAATAATACCCGTTTTATCCGTTTTAGCCGCGATACGCTAGTTTATACCGAGCCCGAAGGCTAGGGTGATTCCTAGGAGTAGGGCGGCTATTAAGGTTTTTAGTGTATTAACCCTACCCGCACTAATAATAGTAGGGGGTCGGTCGTGAGTTAAAGGAAGGAGGGACGTGTGGAGTAGTGGATTAAGGAGTAGTGGATTAAGGAGTAGTGGATTAAGGAGTAGTGGATTAAGGAGTAGTAGATTAAGGAGTAGTGGATTAAGGAGTAGTGGATTAAGAAGTAGTGGATTAAGGAGTAGTGGTTATAGTAGTAGCCTCCGTAGGAGGCTCCTTAAGAATAGATTAGTTAGGGGATAATAATTCTATTCCGATAGTATCGTTAATAGGCTTGTTTATAGCCTCGTCTATAGCCTCGTTAAACGTATCTCTAGGTGCTTACGGTGGTAATAGAGGTATAAAAACGGGCGTTATTCTTAAAGAAGAAGAGGTTATTAAAGAGTGGAAAATTAGTGCCGTTATTAAAGAGGAGGGTAAAGTAGTAGTTAAAGAGGGAAAATTAACGGTAGGCACGGCAGGTATAACAGTAGTGCCTGCTATAGCCGTTCGACGTAATACCTCTTAGTTAGTAACCTATTAGTTTTTAGAGGCGTTTTCGGTAGTTTGTACGTTAGTGGTGGTTTTTAATCCTTCACTACCACTACCTCCTCCTGCCACTATCCCCCTAGATCTTAACGATTAAGACTATTATTAAGGCTATTATTAACGCTATTATAAACGCTGCCTTTCCTCTTATAAAGCCTTTATCGTGGAGTTCTCCTCCGTTACTATAGGTATACTAAAATCGACAATATCGGTTATAACGCTAAAAGGATCATTAATACCTTAATCTAATAGCAGATTGAGCTCGTTAAAAAGCTCTATAGGTATAGGCATATTAGGCTCCTTCCCTCTATTTTTATAAAGGACTAACTCGTTACAAACGGTATCCCTTATTCGTAGGATCTTGTCCCCTAATTAAGCAACCAAAATCCGAAAAGTATTAATGCCCTTATATCTGAATAAATAACCGATATATACCCGTAGCACGAGCTTTGCATTCTTACGCCTTTCGCAGGTAGTTAGTAGTTAATGTGTACGCCTTAGAACTATACCTCTTTAGGTGGCTAATAGAGGGATTAGAGGTTCTAGCTATAAAGCTAGTAATACCTTCTTTTTATAGCCACGCGTTTAACGCGCTCTCAGGGGTTTACTACCCTAGATCCTTGCGTGGAATACGGTTATACATATAAGTGGCTGCTATAACAATCTGTGGCTATAAATCTTACTAGAAGCCTGATAACTCTGCTAGTAGCCTCGCGATAGCAAAGAGAATACCCCTATATCTCTCGGCATAAGGATTCTACTACGGCGTATATAGCGAAGATCTCTCTAAGAGGATACTACGCTCTAAAGACTAATTATCTAGCTTCTTCTATAGGGCCCTTTCGCTATCTAGTCTAATTATAGTAATAAGCAGCCTATACTATCTCTTAAGAAAAGTTCGAAGTTAGCTATCGTGGATAGTATATTCTTAGGCCCTCGTATCGTTCTAGTAACGTTTTTATAAGTATAGGGGTCGTGGAATAGGGTAATAGTATCGTTACCATTTACGGCTAGATCCATAGAAAACAGATCTACGTTAATTCTCTACAAAGGCCTTATTAGCCTATAGGTGGGTGGTTATCGCGATACTATCCTTTTTACCTTACTAATAGTGTAAGCTTGGCAGTTAACTACTAGAGGTCCTCTTCCGGATACCACTCCGCTAATATAACCCTTATTTAGCTGCGCTAGCGACTAAGGGTTTATATGCCCTAGTCTTTTATACTAGAGGCGGGCGTTAGCCACGCTAGTAGACTTTAGATCTCTCGGGCTATTAGAATAGCGCTGCTATTACTGCTATAAGTGCTATAGCCTGCCCTCGGTTAGTTTAAGGGCGTATTAGCCGTTTATATTAGTTAACGGCAGGCAGATATATCGGTCTATTACTAAGATATCTCTACCGATTATAAAACAGCCTTCTAATCCTTCTATAACCTGCGTGTTACTAGCAGGGTAGTAGGATATCCTTTAATAAATACCACGTTCTTTAGTATAAGAGTATACGGATAACATTTTATATGTATAACCTCGATATATAGCATGCCGTATCCCTTTACTAGATTAAAGGCGCCGCTACCTATCTAAAATCTAATAATAGTAGTAGCCGGCTAGAAGTCCTCGAGCAGGTAGCGTTACTTAGTTATATACCGTAGGGACCCCGAATCGATTAAAAATTAACTAAAAAGATTACTACTAATAACCTATTTAGTCTATAGGAGTGAGAATACCGACGGTTTATTCGAAGCCACCTTTTCTCCTATACAAGTAGAGGTAAAATATATATCGTAAGAGCCGTTATTAGAATCCTTTTATAACGGCTTATTAAAAGTTATTTATGTATTAAGGCCGAAAATATAGTTTATTCGAACTAAGGAAGGAAAAGAGGAAAGGAAAAGTCTACGCGGTATATAGGCGGCTAAGTATATATAGGATTGTATGGGCCTTGCTAGGGGGTCTGTGCTTCTTAGTCCCGGCCACTACCAGGGACTATTCCGTGGGCTATAGCCTATAATATACCCCCCCCCCCCCCCCGCCGGAGGCCAGGTTATAGTTATATCGTGGTCGCCCGGTTATAACCTCGTATTACCCTGGCCTCCCCGCGTGGAATCTAGAAATAGCTTCCTTTATTCGATTCTATTAAAGGCTCCCTTAAAGGGAGGTAATCCGTAACAGCCAAGATCCTTTCAAGGCTAAAATAGTATAAAGGAGCTCTTATATAGCGGTGCTATTACGAGCTCCTCGCCGGCGTATATGCTTATTATAAATAATATACCTACCGAATATATAAACGGGGGTCGTTCCTTTTACCTAAATAGCGTAGGAAGGGTAATAAAATAAACCTCTTACTATTCCTCGTTTTTATACTATTCTTCCCCCTTTATAGCTTTCTTTTTAACGAAATTCTTTTTTTTTAATTAGATTTCCTATATTATAAGTAGCCCTAAGGTACTTCGTAGGTCCCGTAATAGTATAACTAATATCGCCGAGTAATAGCTTATCTCCTAAGCCGCCTATATTCTTCTCGCTATAAGTTAGCACGCCCTTCGCCTATAATTCCGTGCCGTAGCTAACTATTAGTAGATATCTAACTTCGCCTTACCTAATAAGCGCCCTTATAAGGGTAATAGTAATAATAATATAAGTTCGCGGCCCTTATTACTACGGGTTATAAGGTCGGCCGTAACTAATAATAAGTAGCTACACTCTGACCCCCCCTTCCGCTAAGAAGCGATACGCCCCAAAAACCCGCCCGGCCCCTGCCGCCTCACCCCCTATATATAGTACGCTACCCGGTAGTATAAATAAGAATATAGTATCGAGTATTACTACTAATCAGGCCTTAGCACGGCTAGGGCTAACGCTAAATACTATAAATACTCGTGCCGTACTTATAAGTATTCCGAGGTAGGCGTGCTGGTTATACGTATAGTAACTACGACTAATAAGTAATATAGCTCCCTCCCGCCGCTTATAATACCGCTAACGCCCTATAGGATACTGCCTATACTATAAATAAAGATACCGATAATAAGGATATAAGTTATACCTACTCTTCGCTTAATAGCCTTTATACTAATTCTTCCGTGTTAAATCGCCGTTAGTTCTAGGATACCTACGGTAACTTCTAAGTCGCCTTCGGTTAGGCTAAATCGGGTAAAAATATCGCCGCTCCTTTATAGCCGCCCGCCCCGCCTATCACCCCTACTCCTGCCACCGCCCTTACTTCGGTCACCCCTACCCCTACCGCCGCCTAGCTATCCGCCGCCTAGCCGTCCATCACCCCACTATCTACCGCCCCGCCCGCCACCACTAAGTTCTAAGTAAGCGTAGTATAAGCTCTTAATAATATCGCTACCTCTATATATAGTATAGACTAGACGCTTAAGGATATATCGCAGAAACTAAAGGATACTAATAATACTCTCTCCGCTATATAGTTAAAGGTCTATAACGTCTTTAATAGCGCTAAGCGAGTGTATAAGTATTAGGTCGAGTTACGCCTTATTCTTATTTATAGTACGCCGGAGGCGGCCCCTAAGGTCACGCTTACCTCGGCTCCTCCTTAGGAGGTCGTTACTCCTCTTATCGTTAATAGCGAGGAGGGCGCGGCTACCTTAACGGCTTACTTTAAGCCGGTAAAGGAGTTATAGGTAGGTATTACTAAGGGCAGTATAGCCTTATAAAAGGAGGAGTTAAAGAAGGGGGAGGTTATAAAGTAATTAGTCTTTTTTTTACTTAATTCTTTCCTACTTATAAATTAAGTAGCACGGGGGTATAACCCTAAAATAATCTCGCTTTTAGTCTTTATCCTCCTCGCCGCTATATCGGCCTTCTTTTATATCCGTATCTCCTTTATCTACTATTATAAAGGCCTATTATTTAACTATACTAGGCCGTGTTCTTTCTCGAATTCGTTAAGTGCTTATATCTCCCGCAGGCTCTTGAGCGGTTCCTATATTAATTCTATATAACCCTTTTATCGTACTAACACCTCGTAGACCTTACCGCGACCTCGCCTTCGGGTATAGGCGTAGAGGATTTCCTCTACTACTTATTCCTTTTCCCTATCTAGCCTTTCACGGATATGTAACGGCTAAGGGCTTATTATCGCTTACCCTGTTAAGGGGTTATAGTCGGCTTACTATAAAAGATCGATATAAAAACGGTTATAAACCTATAAGGAGATATCTAGTTCTTCAACGTAGGAGTTAATAACCTTTATAACTTTATATTTATAATAAAGCTAGATAAGTTTCTTCGAGGGCTATAGCGAGGAGTAATTATTAATATCTAGCTATATAAGGTTATCCTTTTTAAATCTCTTAGTAGGGTAATAATAACGGTTTACTAACTCCTCCTAGTATAGTTATACAACGGTTATCACGGCTTAGGCAAACTAGGTAGCTTCTTTAAAGCGACTTAGTAGGTTATACACGGAAGCCTCGCGCTTATCGGTTAGTATAGTCTTATTAACTTAAAGAGGATTCGTGTAGTACCCGTATTGTAGAAAAAACGGACTTATTTAGATTATCGAGTTTACCCGGTTATTTAAGGCTAGCTACGCTATTAGTAGTAGCGTGTTCTAATTATCTTAGGCGTAATGGGTATACGCTTATAAGTAGGCTTAGACTCCCTAGTTAATATATTTAGGACCTCTATCCGTCTAAGGGTAATATACGGTACTTAGTCACTATTTAATACCCGTGAGTTTATAAAAGTATAGCTAAAAGCGGCTAATCTAGTTTAATCCCTTATAGCTAATAATAGACTTCGGTATTCCGTGGAACCTATAATAGTATAGTAAAAACCGTTTAGTATAGGTTTTAGTATTTATAGTATCTATCGCTTTTAGCGTTACCGATTTTAAGAGTTAGTCGGTAATTACCTATAAGTATCTATACTTACCCTTACGGGTAGGTAATAGGTCTGTTATAAAGTCTATTACGATATCGTAGAAGATTCGCTCTAATATAAGGAGTAAGCGTAGTAACCCTCTTTTCGTACCTCTTTATATATAGGTAGCTCGGTATATACTATAGTTCCACACGAATCTTCTAATATCTTAATTTATATTAGGCTAGAAAAACTAATAAGCGATTAGGGTAATAGTATTATCCTTATTTAGGTATCCGCTAACTACTAAGTCGTGGATCGCTTATATAAGACGGCCTTATAGCGGGTAATTAACCCCGTTTTCGCTATCCCCTAATACTTATAGGCGGTCGCGAAATATTAGTTATCCTTAGTTAATTCTATACTCGGCGATCTATATTTGAAGCTTTAGCTTAGGGGGAAAACTCTACTCTCCCGCTACTATTACGGTAAAAGTACCTTAATAACACTTATTAGTAGCCTTAGCTTTATCCTATAATCGCTATAGGTTAGGGTCTATTTTAAAGACTATAATTAGCTCTAATAATATTACTCTTACTAGGTATACCCGGGGGGAGATAGCTATATCGTGGATTATTTAGATATACCTCCCCTACTCTCGGATATTAGAAGAATCTTTAGGTATATCCTACTCTTAACGTAAGAGCGTATCGGCTATAACGTTATCGGCCCCTTACCGGTACTCTAGTATAAAGTTATACTAGGCGAGCTCTATTACTTAGCAACTCTAATACTCGGTTAGGGCCCTTTTAGTTATAAAGTATTTAAGCGCTTTATAATCGGAGTAAATCTAAAACTAGCTATTACCCATAAGCTCGACTTTCTAAACCTATAAATAATCTATAATCGTTAGTATCTCCTTATTATAAATCAGGTAGTTATAGCCTTTAGCCCTTAGGGCGATAGGCGCCGCGCCATAGCTTTAGGGCTGCACGCGCGTAATGAAAAAAAAAAAAGAATTCAGGTAATTATACTTAGCGGGGTTAAGTCGGCATAAATAGTATACGATAATATACCTATATCCTTATTCGTCTTGCTATAGGAATACGCTACTTAGTATAAGCCCTAAATAATCCGTTTCTAGCTAGGTCTTCCGGGTTACTATTATTATAGGTAAGGCTCTTCCTAGAACCTTTACTTTAATTCCTTAAAGGCTACCTCTTATAGGGGGCCCTAGTAGAATAGGGTATTCTTCTTTATTAGGGCCGTAAGTAACGCCGTAATAGCTATAAAGTCGCGGATAAATATTCTATAAAAGTTAGTAAACCCTACGAAACTTCGTACTCTAGTCGCGGAGACTAGCGCTTCCTATTCTATAATAGCTTTAAGTTTCTCGGGGTTATAAAATACCTCTTTTTCCGCTATAACGATAAACCCTAGGTATTTAACTGTCTTAACGCTAAACTCGCACTTCTTCGGGTTAAGGTTTAGCCTAGCGTCTATAAAGGTATTACGCACTCGCCGTACCTTCTCCTTATAGTCCTTATAAAATCCGTTTAAGTAGATTAGGATATTATTTAGATACGCGGAGATAAAATCGTTAAGGAACTCCCGTAAGGATAAATTAATATATCGCTAGAATATTATAGGCGCGCCGGTTAACCTGAAAGGGTATACTGGCTACTTAAATAGTCTAAACCGAATATGGAATATAGTCTTATACTTATACCTAGGTACTATCCGTATCTTATAAAAGGTAGCGATAATATCTAATTTAGTAAGCTACTTCGCCTTAGCTAGGTTATATAGGGTCTTTATAATTAGGGGGAGTAAATAACGATCTCGCTAAGTAATCGTATTTAAAGCGCGGTAATTATAGTAAAATTAGAGGCCGCCTCCTAGCTTCCTTATAAATAATATAGGTATAGCGGTAGCTAAGCTACTCGTATAAATAAATCCTTTATCTATTAGATCCGTTATCGTCTTCTATAACACGAGGAGCTCTTTATATAATATATTATAGAGTAGGCCCTATAGTAAGGCTTATTCGTTACTACTACTATCCTTTTTTAAGTAGACCTCGTGGTTGGTACTAGGTCAGTATAGGGGTAGGCGTATAGAGTATAAGGGCGTAAATAAATCGCCGAACTCTTATATAATACTTTTAGGGACGTCTTCTCACGGGTCTACTAATTCCTTTACGCTTAGGGCCTTTTCGATATCTTTTAACAATATAGCCTATAAACCCTCCTCCTATCTTTTTCCCTTCCGATACCGTAATTGTCTATATAGTCCTAAACATAGACCCTATTATTAATACTATAGTATGGATCTCTTATACTACCTTTAGCTCCTCTTCGTCCTAAAGTCGGATATCGATATTGGCTACTCCGTAGCGGAGCCTTTATTCCTTAGCGTAAAGGACTATATTATTATATTTCTTTTTACTTTTAAAACGAGCATCGTCAAGCCGAAAGTGACCCTAAGGTGCTATATTATCGATAAAATCAATTCTGATATCGGAATCGGACTCTACGCCCTCAAAAGCACCGGAGACCGATATCGCAGCGAGACCGTAAAGGGCGCGGTGAGTTATATACTATAGGGCGGCCCGTAGGGCTAACCGAACACGTTACTAGTATACCACTACAGAGCGCCTAGAATATAACGATTAGAATTAACCCGGGGCGCGTAGCCCCGGCAGAGCCCTAAAAATCCTAAGCACCAAGCAGGCGTACCGAAAGCATACTATATAAACTACGTACCTAATTTTCCGGACTACTAGCTAACGGGGTAAGCGCTGATAAGGCGCTAAAGCTAGTATAGAAGATCCTTTAAACGTAATACTATAAGACTATTACAGGGAAGCCGCTACGCTAATAACCCGGTAGCGATATACCTCCCCTTATAACTAAAAGGCTTACCGATATAATCTAATAAGCGATTAAGGGTATACTAATAGAATTACTCGGGGTAGTAGGACCTAAGACCTACGCCTAAGTAGTAGGGAGCACGCCCGCGTAGCGCTAACGTATTAAGATAGTACCGGTAAAGGTTATACCTACCCGATACGCCTAAGAACTAAGAGTCCGATACGGAGATACTAAGACTAACCTTAAAAGCCGAACCCTATAAGAGATTATTAAGGCGGTTAATTAAGTTACCCGCCGTATAAATATAATAGCCGCGTAATAACTCTTAAGTAGCGATATAATTATTATATTTAAGTATAGGAATAAATAGTAGATAATAAACACGAATAACTAGGTTAAAGGCGTATTCGGTATAAAAGCTATAATACAAGAGAAAATATACTAAGTTATAGTAAAAGGAATACTAATAGTATAGCTACTAACTTATAACCCCGATACGGCGCTATAAGAATTTCGGCTATAAAATAACATGGCGATTGCCCGGATTAAGGCTAGGAAACATAGGAATAACGTAGCGCGGATAGCGTTACTAACTATTAAATTCGCCCGCCCTAAGGACGCGGAGCGACTAGTAAAAGAGTGAGTCTTCTTTAATTATAGATACTATAATAATAAACCCTATAACCCCGAGATCTCCCTATAACGGTGCTTTAAGTGCCTTAACTTCGGATATAAAATAAGTTAGTGCTAGGCGATAAAAGCGCTATACCGGTATTACGGTAGCGTAAAGTCGGCGTACTAAGGGGGCTTTATAGCGTGTAAAGCTAAGATAGACCCGAAGAAAAAGCGTTACGCCGCCTATAAAGGGCTATACGCGGCGTTTAACGATAAATACCCGAGTAAAATAAAAGAAAGGGCGCGGATTAAGGAGGTATACACTAAAAAGGTAAGGGGATTTAACCTTAGCTAACTCGAGAAATATAGGGCGGAGAGGGAGTATAGTATTTTTATAGCGTCGCTAAGTATAATAATAATCCCTAAACCGCCCGAGAAAAAGAGAAATTAGAAGGGACGCCCCTTAGGGTCGCGGAATATCCTCCTTAAATCGTATACCGCCCTCTCCGCGCTTACTTAGGATAATAATATTATAAGGTTCCTTACCTCTAATACTACTTTCTAGCCCTTATAAAGCCTTACCCCTTACCCCGGGGCTATGCTTAAGGCGTAACTATAAAGTAAAGCGAGCGCGGCGTAGCCGCCTAAGATAAATAATTAAAATCGCTTAGTAGAATATAAGAGGATAGCGGGATAAAGTATAGTAGGCGTTTTATAACCGTAGCGGCTATAATATAATACCGGTAACGGAGCCCGGGTTAAATAAGAGGAAAAACCCGATTTACCTAAGGGGATATAATTATAGGATAGTATAAGAGAGTAGGCGCGCCCTGCTTTATATATATAAGCGGTATAAGGCTATTATATTTATATAGCGTACGGGTAAGGATTAGGCCTAGGCTATAATTAGAGTCGGGATATAATAGTAGGAGGTAAGTATATAGGTAGTATACTTAATATACTATAAAGGAAGAGAGTAAAAGACCCTAATATATAATCTCGCGGCGGAACCGGAGTAGTAGCGTACTATCCTAATAGGAGACTTTAACCTAAAGAACCCCTTTTAGGATAGGTATAATAGATATAAAAGATAATCGGAAGACCTTATTACGCTCGCGTACTAATAGTAACTCGACCTTATAACCCCGAAAGGATATATTACTAAGACCTTAGCCGATACTAATCGATAGTATAGTATACTTAACCTTACCTAGGTTTTAGCGGACCTTACCTATATATACTAAGGAGATAATATAGACCTAATAGACTTAGACTATATAGCCTAGGTAATTAATACTAACACGGCGTAGCCGCGCTAGCGTATCGCTAATAAAGGAGCAAGGTGGAGGAAGTTAGACCGAGAAACGGCTTAGAGAGAGGCCTAAAGACTAGACTATAGAGAAATACCCCTTACCCCGGAAGTAATCGACTAGGTAGTAAACTAGATACTATAGGACCTTATTAGTATCGCGGACGCTATAGCGCTGCGCCGCGAGCTAGCCGTCTTCCGCGATAGGCCGCTATAGTAGATATAGGAGATAGTAGAGGCGAATAAGGAGGTAATAAGGCTAACACGGTGTTATTATAGGCGGAGGTCGCGCGGTAGGTAGAATAAACTTAAGGAGGTAGAAAAGTATCGCGATATTCTAGTTAGGATAAGGAAGCGGAAGAGTTAGCGCGGCGCTATTAATATAATAGTAGTAGACTAGAAAAGCCTTTAGGTATTATAACGCTAGGCCTAAACGATAAGCTACCTGCCCCTAAACCTCCTATCTATCCTGCTCTTATAGCGTAGCGCGGGCGGACTAGTTATAATAATATATAACAGGAAAGCGATAATCCTTATAGCGAAGTTTTTCCCCCTATTATACCCTATAAAAAGCGGGTATATTAGCGGCGCGCCGAGGACGGCGGTAATACAACTTACGTAAGAGGTTACGGAAAAGGAGGTCTAGTAGGTTATATAATAACTAGTAAAATAGAAGGTATCTAAAGAGGATAGCCTACCGAACGGATTCCTACTCGCCTATAGCTAACTACTCTATAGGCGACTAGTATAACTCTTCTCTATAAGCCTTAAGGTCGTATATTTCCCGTAATAATACCGTACCATAAAAGTAGTAATGCTTAAGAAACTAGGTAAACCGAAGGAAGCTTATATAATAGCCTTAGGGTAACGACCGATATCACTCCTTAGCGTAATAGGGAAGGTCCTTAAGAAGATAATAGCAGGGAGAATTATAACTATAGCAGAGGAGTGCTAACTCCTCCCTACTAGATAGATAGGTAATCGAAGATACCGCGATATAACGGTAGCGGTTAAGGCTATTATAAAGGGAGTATATACTACGTAGGAGCGCGGCGGGGCCCTAGTATAATTAAAGCTTAATATCTAGGGCGCCTTTAATATAGTACTATACTAAAAACTCCTTAAAGTCCTCGCCTAGTACGGCTTCCCGGACTAGGTCACGAAATAGACCTAGTTATACCTTATAGCGCGTATAGTGCGCTTACGCTTCGATAGCGATACGGCATACTAGGTGCCTTAGGGATTCCCCCTCTCCCTGATCCTCTTTATACTATTTATTAGGATGCTTTACTAGGAATTAATCCGGATACCGCGGGTTATGGTTATCGGCTTTACCGATAACACGAATATTATAGCGTTTAGACGTAATAAGGCCGTACTACGGGCGTACCTTATACGGGTATAGTAAGTCTACTAGAGCTAATTATAAAGAAGCGGACTACGATTTAAGCCACGGAAGTACGAGCTTCCTTACTTTATAAGAAAATAAGAACCGCTACCGCTTTAGCTACGCCTTAAGGGCGTACCGGCGCTATAAGTTAGAGAGATAGAGGTCTTAGGGGTTATCCTCGACTAGAAGCTTATATTCCGTCCCTATATCCGGAAACTTAAAGCTAAACTCCTTACCTAGAAATACGCCTTTACACGCCTTATAGTGTTAGTATAGGGCTACCGTATCGGGGACGCGCGTAAATTATACTAAATAGTAGTCTGGAGCGCTATACTATATACGGCCCCGGCCTTCTATACGATAATAAGAAAAGGTAAGAAGCTAAGCGGAGTCCTAAAAGGACTAACTACTAAATAAGTATAATACCTATATATTATTACCGGCGCGTATTAGGCTATAGCTATAAAGGTAGTTAAGATAAAGGCAAGGGTCCCCCCCCCCTTAACTTATACTATAACGCCTTAACCGCGCGAGTAATACTATAGGTAAAGGATACCTAAATAGAGTAAGCGATACTTTAGGTACGATAAGTAGCCGAAGCGGCTATATAGCGTAGAAAATATAGGGGAGGGGTTAGGCCCTACCTAAGGTCCTAAGGGGTATAGAAGTAAGAGGTTAAGTCCTAGCTCCTCGGGAGGGAATTAGCCTAGCGTCTCTAAGAGGAATAGGCGTACCGGTAGAAATATACCTTACTACGCTAATATAGTAGCGTAGTAATAGCGTGGATACCCTAATTCGACTACGCGGCGCTTAGGAAGTATAAGGGCCTTATAAAACTATAGAGTTTTATCCTTACCTAGATTTAAACGGAGAAAATAAGCCTTCGCTACTTCCTTTTTATAAAAGGCGTACCGGATATAGCGACGCTATACTACTAGTATACTAACGGAGGGCCGGAGATAGCGGAATATATCGCATTATAATACCGGGATATATTAGGGGAGATATAAGAGCGCCTCGCGGCTAATACGGGCGCGCGCCTACTAATAAAATAGGACTAGCTCCTAGCGCTCCGGAGTAAGGAGACCACGGGGAAAGTCACGAAGTGGTTTCTATAAACCGGGCGCCTCCCGGACTTCCGACTAGCATAATAACTAGAATCGGAGGCGTAGTAAAACCCCTTATAGCGTTAAAACCTCGGGTATATACACGGGGAGGCTAAGACGACTATAAAGGGAATAAGCAGAGGGAGAGTAAGATACTTATTAATAGCCGCTATACGGCCGCGCTATAAGCGCGCTACGTTTACTCCTCGCCTATATACTTATCGGACTTATCGTTATCGTTATCGGAGCTAATCGCTCTATTATCTACTAGGATAACCTTATCTTTACCTTTACCCTTATCTTTAGTAGCTAAGGTTATAGGGTCTCCTGATAAAGGGATAGGGATACCCTATAATACGCGTTAGTAGCGGGGTCGGCGCGGGGGAGGTATAGGGTAACTTATAAGGTAAGCTAGGATAAGCTCTAACATCTCGCCGTTATAAGTATAGCTACTACTATAACTCTATAGGGGTATAATAGCGGGGGCGGCGATTATACTAATACTACTAGCCCGGCGGAGGGCGGCGCGGTACGCCCGGAGGGTATTAGTATAGCGGGTAGCCGCATACTGGTGCTTACGGATATTCTATAATAGGATTAGTAATAAGGATATAGCGTATATAGTATAACGGAGAAAAGGAAAACCTATAAAACGAGTTAAGGCGGCGCGGGCGGCGGCGGCGGCGGCGATAAAGGCGGTAGCGGTATCGTTATAGGGGGGGGGACTTAATAGGAGGATTAATAGAGTAAAGGTATAACGGGGGCGTAGCAGGGATAAACCGGGGCGTAATAGCTATTACTACGATTACTATTAATATATTTAATATAATAGGCGCCGGTTCCTAAGTCGGGTTAGTAGATATAGCACGGAGCGGGGGCGTAATAGGGGCGTAATAGGAATATAATAGGACTATATACTAGGAGAGTTCTAGTATAAAGCGGCCTAGTAGTCTTATACTAGCGATATAATGTATAAGGTATAGGGTAAAGAGCGGATAGTAGGGGTAATAGCGGACTATACCGGGTTAGAATATAAAGCGGGGGCGTAAAGCGGGCGCGACGATAATAAAGCGGGGAACTTATAGTAGAAGGCTAAGGGGTAGCCGGCCCTTTACCCTTATAGGCGCCGGCACCGGCTCCCCCTTTAATAATAGAGGTCTTATTACTAAGTATCTAAAAGGGTAGGAGAGTTAGACTAAGGCGGGCGTTACAGGAGCGGAGCGGGGGCGGCGCGAGGATAGCGTGACCCGGGACCCTATTAGATCCCCTATTATATAGCTAAACGGCACCAGGGATCCCGTATAGGAGTTCTAGGGCCGTACCTATATCGCACTGACCACGTAAAACTTACCTTAAGAATAATAGCTTAAAGGAGGAAAAAAGGAAAGGAGGAAAAGAGAGGAAAAGAGGGAGGGTTATAAGATAAAGGAGCGGCAGATTAGCCTTACGAGTGACTACGCCTTCTAAGAAATAATAGCCACGCCCGGCCTATACTATAACGCTTATTCCGGAGAGTCTATATAGCGCGAGTAAGGGAGGTATATAACTAAATAAAAGCCACTATAAATAGCAGGTATATAAAGGAGGTTTTAGAATAAATAATAAATAAAGGAAGGAGTAAGGGGGGGGTAGGCGCGCCCCCCCCCTATAAAAGGGAGGGAGGGCATAAAGGGTACCACGGCGAGGGGAGAATAACCTCGCCGGATCCGGAATAAAGGAAAGGATAGCGGTAAAGGACTATAGCGATAGCGTACCGAGGGCGCGTATAACCGATATAGCACCTACTAAACTAACTAGCCGACCCCCGTTAGCTATTAGCCCGGAGGTAAGATCCGGTTTTCGAATAACGATAAAAACAGGGCCGCGGAGCGATACCGTAATAGCCACGCACGATAGACCTACTTATATAATAAGAGCGTAGGGGTTTTTATCCATTAACGGTTTCCCCTCGAGAATTAGAGAAGGACTATTACCCAGGTAGCTAGCCTAGCTTAGCTAAGCGAGAGCAGAGTAATGAATAATAATAATATTATTATTATATTCTATCTATAAAAGCCTAAGGAAAAGATCCTAGTCTAGACCTAGTACTATATACACGAAAACACGCTCGGCATACCCTTATATATCTAGCGTAAAGACTATAATACCGGCGCTACTAGCTAGTTTAGTCTTATCCGAGAAGCCTTTTAATAGTTATTTCTGTTTATCGACTAATAGTAAGCGTATTTTTTAAGTAAACTTCTTATTTATAGTAGTATAGTAATTATAACCTATATCTATACAAGCGTTTATTAACCTATTATTACTAACTCTTACTTAGATTAATACTAACTCGCTCTATAATAACGGTTTAAACTCCTCCTACTCGCGTTACTCTCGCGCTGTTAGCTTTAATACCCGATTTGGTACTAGAGCTATTCTTTTTCCGAGTCTTCGGTATCTTTGGGAACATCTTCGGGTTCCTCCTCTTAAGGGGATATTCGGGCTATTATATCCTTCTTACTCTTATAGTGCCGTTAAACGTGGCCTTTCTTCTAGTAGTTCTAATATCCAATATTCGCGTAGCGGTTAGGTTTCTATTAAGGCCCCTTAAATTCGCCGACCTTATTAACTCTACCTATAGCGATATCGCTATTAGTATCCTTAGCCGGTTTACCGATAATAGGAATCGGTCGGTATAACTTACTAACGCCCTTTTATCTCTACGCGATTATTTATACTTTATTAACCTATTCGGTATAGGTATCGGGGAGGTCAGCTACGACTAGGCTATTACATAGCCTATTATTTAGGGCGCCGTTAAGGAATAATATCTTAATATAGTCTACCTAATTATAGTCTCCTACCTATACTAGGTTCCTTTTAAAAATAGGTAGGAAACGCGCGAATGGCTAATCGGGTTTTTACTTTATTAATTAGAGGGCGTTAATAGCATGGCCTTATTCGCTACGGTCTTTATATATACAGTTAAGGTAGGCTATAAATTCCTCTAGGTTAAATTTACCGTTTATACCTCCGTTGCCGAAAAAGGCGCTAACCACCTACTAAGGCTAAGTATCTAAGCATGCGTTAATTATATACCACGCCTTTTTATTACTACGAAATAGCGGGCTATTAAGCTTAAGTTTTAGTCGTATAGCCTAAGACTAGACGGTGTATTCCGTGTGTTTTCCACTAAGTTTTACAGGAACGGCGATCTACTATACACGGTATAAGAGTATAGGTGCCGGTAGCAGGATAGGTATAGTAGTCTTTACTTCTAGGGGCCTAGGTAAGGGTAAGGGCGTAACGATTAGGGTAAGCGTCGGGTGCGTAATAGGTATAAGGTACGGGTTAAGTTAAGACCTTTCGAAAACTACTTATAGGCTAGCGATTATATTATAAATAGGGGCGATATATATCCTTACCGCTTCCTATACGCGTTATAATACGCGTTCGTTAATCTCGTTATATAAGGTCCTTATAACCTGCCCTTAGCCCCTTAGTAGGCTCGGGGCGAAATAACTAGAACCTTATTCTATATAAGCGTTAAAGCTTATAATCTTATAAGTTCCAATATATAACGGCTTATTAAAAGTTATTTATATATTAAGGCCGAAAATATAGTTTATTCGAACTAAGGAAGGAAAGGACGAAAGGAAAAGTCTACGCGGTGTATAGGCGGCTAAGTATATATAAAGTTGCACGGGCCTTACTAGGAGGTCCGTGCTTCTTCGTCCCGGCCACTACCGGGGACTATTCTACGGGCTATAGCCCGTAACACCTTTTCCTTATTATTAACGAAATTAGATAATTCCTTAGACTAATCTTGCTTTTATAACTTAGCTTTTACCTCTTTTAGCTTTTTTTTTGCCTTATCGATATTCTTTTTAATATCCTCTCTAAACTTCTTTTACTAGGGACTATTCTAGTTTTAAACAACGTGGTTATAGCGTTCTACCACGTCCTTTAAGGGCGTAAAGCCCTTTTAGCAGCGCGTGGGATTAATATTCGGGTAGCTACTCCACGGATTATAGTAGCGTTTATACCTTCCTATCTTAACGTAATCATAGACCTATTCCAGTGGTATTATTGAATCCTCCTTTCTCTTTTTTTATTAATCGCCTTCATCGGCTAGCTATTACTTACCCTTTTTATCTTTTCCTAGGAATATCGCCGTATAAAACGATAACGCGATAGGCTTCTTATTAAACTTATAGGTATACCTATACCGTAGCTAAACCGTATATTCGTTTATAATAGCGTTAATAGTAGGTTACTAGTCCTCCTTAAGCCTTAAACCCTCTGTAAAGTATACCTTTAATTACTTACGAGCTATAGTACTAATAGCCCTAAAAAACACGTCGAGCTAATTCTCTTTAGTATCTAGGGCTCTAATACGGTATACTACCGAATCTCGGTATAGCTTTATAAAGTCTTAAAGCTAACGCTTATAGGGTATCCGCCGTATATTTTATATATATTCTTCCTATCGTCGTTTAATAAGTGACTTCTAGGCAGCGTTAATAGGTTTAAGGTAATTCTTTAAAATAAGCAGAATATCCTTAGCCTCTTTTTAATCTACGTACTAATCCCTAAAAAGAGGTCTACGGACTTCGTGATATAGTCGCGGATAGTAATAAGACCGCGCTGCTATTAACGATATCGATCCTCTTTAACCTACTATATCTTAAATTAACGATCCTATATACAGCGGTTATAGGCGGTTTTTCGACACGCCGATTAACCACGGGCGCGTAAAAGGAGTAAAATCTATAAAACCACTAAGATAGAGATTATAGCTACCGCCTCCCTCCCGGGATATTATCGTAGCGGCACCGTAATACCGGCGCTACGGTATAGCCGGAAGAGTCGTAGGATAGCGTTATCCTAACCTCGACTACACAGAATTCGTAATAGACCCACTTTTCGTAATTGAAGCGCCCCCCCCCCTTAAGGCAGGATATAGCGCGGAACCGATATAAGACCGAAAGGGGACTACCGCGCCCCCCGGAACTAAGAGTAACTAAGATTAAAGCAGAAATTTAGGCCTTACTAGCTAATAGGAATACGATTAAATAGGTTATAAAGCTAGTAAAAGAACTAATTATAATACATAATACCCGTAATAACGCTGGTATACTATTATTAGTATACCTATACGTATCCGTCCGCTATATTATCCGAGAAAAACTCCGAAAAGGAATACGTAGTATAAAAAAGACCTAGGCTAATATTATAGCCCGAGTACCCGCGGCGGTACCGCCGCGGGACCCTACCCCCCTTAAAGTAATCCCCGCTAGGTATTACCAGGAACTAATAGTCCGCTAAGGAACCCTCCCCGAAGACTAGCCCCTTAGAGCCAGGACCCTAAAGGAAATTATTTAAGCTATAAACGCTATAACTACCCAGTATAATACTATAATAGCACGGAAACTATTTAGCGGAGATATTTACCTTATCTTTACTAAAGGGGTATAATAGTAGACTACCTATAAAGAATAATAGGTTAAGAAGGCCTTTAGTCAAGGAGCTACCCTAGCTATATAAACCTACCCTACGCTTACTAAGGCTATTCCCCGGGAGGTCCTTAACGCCCTATCCGAGGAGGACCTACTAGTATCCCTATAAGATATAAGCCCTAAGGCTAAAATCCTTAAAGTATAATAGCGAGTACCCCGTTATAGTACTAATAGGGTAGCGCTTTTACTTATCGAATCGGCTTTACCGGAAAGGGTAATAACCCTTATCCGGAATACCCTCCTCTTTAAAGGGGGTAGCTATATCTATAAACCATACGATCCTAACCTTAGCCCCCTAAGGTACTATAAATACCTATACTTTAGCTATAAGGCTAATAGATAGCTACGTTATAGTAAAGAGGGTATATTACTACTACGCTAAGCCCGAATCGGCGTACCTATAAGGCCTAAGATACTATAACGCTATGATGCCTAGCCGCTCCAGCTAGTATACCGTCTATACTAAAAACTATAATCCCTTTAATAACTTATACTAACTACTAAGGAAAAAGGCTAAGAAGACTTATAAAGAGTATAAGTACTAAGCCAGGGATTTCGATATAACCCGCTAGACCGAAGCGGTATACCTATAGTAGCCATAGATCTTCCCCCTAATTATTATCGCCTAGGACTAGGACCGGCCCCTCTATAAGGGCTATAAACACCCCCTAAAAAGGATTAAAGGATAGGAGGGCTCCCCGATACTAGGCCTAATAAACGCCTATATCATCCCCCGCAGGGCTAGTAAGGTATTATAGTAGGAGCTATAAAGCCAGAACTAAACCCCGGTTATACCGGGCATCTTATCTTAACCCCCCCCCCCCTACTAATTAATAAGAATCTATATCTTTTTATAGCATATAGGGAGGAGTTAGGCGTAATAGGAGCTCCCGTTTCGGTACTACGCCGAGTATAATATAAATGTAATCCAGGAACCCGGCCTTAACCCCTTTACGAAAAGCCCTGCTTACCCCTCCTAAGGGGTACACCGGCTAATCTCAGGAGGAGGCTACGCCCTCCTATATATATATAAAAGATACCCGCTATACACGTAGATATAGCGGGCCTACTATAATATCCACGCGGTTATATTTAGGACTAGAGATAACGCCTTTATAATCTAGTTAATCTACTTGAAGAACTACTAGTTAGCTAAGACCCCCTAGAATATACCCCTATAAGATATATTCGATATAGCACTATTACGGGGCCGCTATATCCTTATACGGGACTTTAACCTATACTACCCTTATAGTTATAGCTACTATATTATTACCCCTGGGCCGATACCCTATTTACCCTTATAACCGGGTAGAATCTAGACCTAGTAAACCCCCCCGGGACTATTATATAGCACCGCCTAGGCCGGCGTGCTAGTATTATTCTAAGCACCGCGATAATACTACCGCGGGACTTACGCAGGCCCTGCTAGGTCTAGAAAGACTTTAACCCCTTATAGGTCCCCTAGCTCGCCGCTATATAACTATAATAAACCGGCCTTTTTATAATACTAGGAGATATCGACTTAATACTATATAACCTAATCGGGGACTTTAAAACTCTAGCCGATAAGACTATATAGCGCCGCCACGGGGGTACCCCTAGACTCCTACCTACCCCTTAGTAGAAGGCGGAGCTAACCGCCCTTACCTAGGAAGTAAGGCGCCTTTACCGTAGATATATATCTAGGAAGTCCCGGAACCGATAGGATAAGTTCTAGGAAACGGAGAGGCGCTATAATAAGGCTATAATAGTAGCGAAGCGACTATACTAGCGATACCTACTCTATAAGACTAGGAAAAACGATAACCTCCTATAGCGATTATAGAAATAGATATAAATAAAAGGAGGAGTATTACTAAACCCCTTGTTAGTACCGCTATTACGCTAAGACGATAATAATAACCTAGCTACTATATATATAGAGAAAGCCGAAGTCCTTAACCGGAAATTCTTCTTACCCCCCCTCCTTACCGCCCTTAGACCCCTAAGCGCGGAATTTCCCCCTAGATAGGATATCCGCCACGATATTACCGTAGCGGATATATAGGGGCCCCTTAAGAGGACTGAACCCTAGGCGGTACCAGGACCCGCGGGATAGGCTCTTAGTAAGACTCCTAAAAGTATATAAACCTCCTTTATACTAAAGACTAAGTGCTATCTTTATAGCGTGCCTTAAAAAGGGCTATTACCCGAAAAGGTGCCGCTATACTACTATAATAATACTTAAGAAAAAAGGCCGGCCGCCGGCTAACTATAAGATAGTAAAAGACTGATAACCGATATTACTCCTTAATATAATAAGTAAGGTCCTTAAGGGGATACTAGCCGACTATATCGCCGCCGCTATAAAGGAGTATTAGCTCCTCCTAGAAGGGTAGATAAGTAAGCGGACTAGGCGGAGTATAAAGATAGTAGTATAAAGAGTTATAAAGGCTATAAGGGCGAGCTAATCCTATAATAGCACCGCTTTAATACTTTAACTAAATATTAAAGGCGTCTTTAATACGGTCCTTTACTTTTACCTCCTTAAGGTACTTAAAAGGAAAGGCTTCCCCTAATAGCTTACTACCCTAATTAGTGGCTTCCTCTAAGACCGTATAGCCTAACTATTACTTAATAGCGAAATAGCCCCCCCGTAATACCTCCACGGGCGGGTACTATAAGGCTCCCCGATCTCCCCTATCTTCTTTATCCTCTATATCTCTACCTTTTATAAGGAGCTAGAAAAAGTCCTTAAAATAATAGTAATAGGTTTTACTAATAATACGAATATTATCGCCTTTAGTAGAATAAAGGTATAAACGGGGTACCGCCTAGCCGTTATATAGCGAGCTTACCTAGACTAAGAGATAATAAGCGGACTATAATTCGAACTAGCTAAGTATATTTATATCCCTTTTACGAAGTTATACTAACCCTCCTTTACCCCGCTCCCCCTTAGCGTTATTTCGGTACCGGTAATGGATGCGATAGGGCTCCTAGGCGTCTAGCTTAATAGGAAACTCGACTTCCGGCGATACGCTAAAGAGGTAAAAAGTCGACTAGCTACCTAAATATACGCCCTCTTAAGGCTTAGTACGGTAGCGTAGGGGTATAGCTTTATAGATATAAGGAGACTATACCTTATAGTAATAAGATTAGTAGTTACCTATTACGCCTTAATCGTTTCTATGATAAGGACTAGCCCCTAGTATAGCATTATAGCGGTATTTATAGTAGTATAGAGCTAATACCTCTAATTAGTAGCCGGAGCCTATAAGGCCACGCCGGTTAGGATCCTCGAAAAAGAGACCTTTATCCCCCCCCCCTTAACCTATACCTTTTTAGCCTAAGCGCCCGAAAGATCCTCCGTATACAGGAAAAGGGTATTAAAGATAAGATATAAGCCGGAGTATACGCCGTGGCGAGAGCCTTAGCGATACTATATCGGTATTATAGGACCTATGTCGCCCTTATATAGATAGTATAGCTCACTGCTCTACTAACCTAGGCCGGAACCTCGCCCCCAAGGAAGGCTCTTATAAAGGAATAAGGCTAAGCCTAGGCGAAAGCCCGGCGGCCCTATATCTACGCTATAGCAGTACTAAGCCGCCCCCTAATATAACGCACCCTCCGGAAATATAAAGAACTCCTTAAGCTATAAAGCTCCGCACTTATATAGATTAGATTAGAAAAACTAGGCCTATAAGCTTTCCTAGCTAAAGCGAGGGTGCCGGGATTCCTAATAACACGGTACCCTTATAGCGATAGGGGGGTAGAGATAACGGAGTACGTGGTGCTGTAATACTAGGATATAACTAAGGATAAGCGTAGGGTGCTCTTTAATACCGTGGGGAGACTACCTATAACTAGAGGGGACCTATATAATGCACTAGACTATAATATAGAAGCTAGGGCGATAGCTAAGTGGTTCCTATAACGGAAGAGGCTTAACGACTTCCCCCTCGCCCTTAAAGTTATAGAAACCTATAAGAGTATAGTAGTACCGTAGCGGGGAAAAGGTAATATAATAGTCCGGTTTAGTATTAATTAGGGGCCTTATAAGGCGGGACCCCAGCGGTATAGAAGCGTTACCGGCTAAAGCCCTTAACTCCTCGCTAGTAGTATCGCCCCCTATCCTTCTTACAACTCATATAGGGGGACCTACGTTGTACGCGCAAACGCCTTAAACCACTCAAAAACTATATTAATCGATAGCTCTTTTCAAGCTCTATACGCCTATCTATAGCCCTATATCACGCATGCGCTACTTTAGGCGTATTATAAGTGCGAAAATGCCTGGAAATAGGCTTACGGCTCCCCCGCGTGCGGGGGAAAAGTCTAACATGGCCTGTTCACCCACGCTAACAAAGCAGCAAGCCTAGCCGCGCAGAGCCGCACCCCCGACCTCTACCTAACCACAACGCCATAAACAATAACCCACTAGCCATAACGCTAGCCATAATAACGCCCCTAACGCCCTTAACGCCCCTAACGGCCCTAATATCCCCCCTGAGGCCCCTATAACTATAGAGGGCCTAGGGGAGGTAGATATAGGTAATATCTTTATTATAGAGGATTTAACCCTCGCTACGCCTCTAAACTCGAAAAGGCACCTTAGCCCTTCTATACCTACCCCTAGACGTTTTTCTAGGACCCGAATCGAATCCCCCTCGGACTCGGAAGCCGAAGGCGCTTTCAAAACGCCCTCTAGGGCCCCCCCTGCTTCGAGGGCCCCCCCCGCTAAAAAACCGAGTCTTTTAGGCTCTAAATAGGCTAAAAAGACGCCTAGAGTAGCTAAAGCCCCCGGAGAAACCTCGGCCAAGCCCTAGAAGTCGACAAGTTCGGCTAGTAAGGCATAGGCTAAGGAACTACTCTGACAGGCTCTTCAGCTACTTTAATAGGCCTATACCCTTAACCCTGTCCCTTAGATTAAGGGCCTAACCGTAGGGCTTAAATCTACTATCGACGGAACCCCGAGCCCCTAGCCTCCTATACTCGAATAGAAGGTCGACGAGCTAGCTTAGGCAGTTCGTATGCTTATAGACTAGCCTAAACCCCTTTATAGCGAGGCTATAAAGGAGAAAAAAGGTTCTATAGCACCCCAGGCCCCTATTTTAGGGACTTTAGCACCCTTAGCCCCCACCCCAACCTCTATACCCCCGGCACCCCTCCTAACAGACCCTAAAAAGATCCCTAAGGTTGTTCTACAGCCTACGGCAGGGGCAGCGATTCCTAGGGAAAACTTCGACCCCCTCGCGCTTCAGAATAAGCTTAATAAGGCCATAAAATTCCCTGTAGTTACGGCTATTAGCCGGTCGACTAACGGGAACCTTATTTTAACCCCGGGGCCGAATTATAGAGTTCAATAGCTCCTAGACTCGTAGAATCAGTGGTTTAAAGAGATAAACCTCCCTCTCTACCCCCCCTAGCCTATAGGCGACTAGTTTAAGCTTATTATTAAATAGGTGCCTTTTAGAGCCTTTAGGGGTAGTGATACGCCTCTACCCGACCCCTTTAAGCCGCCGTAAAAGGCCCTAAACCGAAGCCTATAATAGGGCCTAAGGTCTATAGGACCTAGCTACTAAAATCAGTATCTTCAAAACTCATTAGGGTAGTAGGGAAGCCTCGGTAGCTAGGGGCTCTATATAGCCGGCCAGCGGCTAAAGGTCTATAAGTATAGGCCTATAACCCCTAGAACCCAGTGCACTAACTGCTGGAAATTCGGGTATACCCAAGGGACCTATAAAGGCCTAGTTTCCTGCCCTATCTATGCCGTTAAAGGCTATAGGGAGGAATACCACTACTATAACGAGTATAAAGAATACGGAGACTACGAGCATAAGACCTATAAGTGCTATAACTACGAGGGAGATTACCCCCCCTTTTGCAGGGACTACGAGGTCTTTCGAGCCATATAACCCTAAATTCTATAAATAAACGGCTTTTTAGTTCGAAAGATATCCGGTTTATTTAACATAACGTAGATAAATAGGCCCCGGTGTAAAAGGCTATCCTAGAATAGGCTTGAAAGGCTTCGGCTGATATAGTCCTTATTCAGGAACCAGCCTGCGTCTTAATACTATAAGGGTGGTTTATTCGGAACCACCCTGCTTTCTACACCGTTACGCCTATATTCTAAAAAACCTAATTCTTCCCTATTAAGCTTAGGGTCCTTACTTATATAAGAAAGGGCTTTAGTATCGATTTTTTACACCGCGATAACCTCCTAGACGATATAGACGCGTAGATTATAGAGGTTTATTATCTATAGACCTTTTATATTCTACACGTCTATAATTAGATAGAATAGGACTCCGAAACGATAGGCCGGGGGCGGGCCCCTAGCCCTACCCCTTCTACCTCTTCCACTTCTTCTTCTTCTTCTTCTTCTTTCCCCTCCTTTTTAGGCCTTAGGAGCCGACCCTGGACCGAGGATCGAGTGCTATAAGGCCTATAGGTCCCTAAGCCTACCCTTATTATAGGGGACTTTAATAGAAACCACTAGTAGTGGAACGGAGCTGCTACTAACTAAGCTTCTATTAGGGCCTAGGCCCTAGTAGACTACTTAGATAGCCTCGGAGCTATCCATTTAGTGGATTCTGAAGAAGTTAACCTGAACGGGGGGGCCTTTTTTAGGTCTAATCTTCGTTAAGAGTCGGTTATAGACCTAGCCTTTTATACGCCCGGCTTTGATCGTCTCCGCTTCGATAAGTGGGAATATATCGAAAACACTACCTCTTTACACTGCGCTATCCTCCTTTTAGCTACTATTTTAGACTTTAAGGGTCCTATAAATAGGTTTATCCCGCCGGCCTATAACTATAAGCTAGTAGATTAGGACCTGTTTTCTCGTACTCTAAAGAGCCTAGAACCTAGCCTCGACTAGGATATTTAATAGGCTATTAACGCCTCGGACTAGGATTCTTTAGGCCGTTGCCTTTCGGATACTATTACCCTAGCGCTTAAGGCTTTAGTGCCTAAGCTACGGGTAGTAGGGCGTTCGAAGCCGTGGTGGACTAAAGAGCTAAAGGCCCTACGAAAATCAGCTAATAGGGCCTTTAGGGCGTTTTGAAAGGTAAAAAAGGGGGTATTAGCCTCCTAGGCGCCTTTAGAAGCCTCCTAGAAAGAAGCTCGAAACGCCTATTATCGAGCGGTTAAAATAGTAAAAGACGATTACTAGGAGGCCTTCCTAGCCTACGCCGAAGGCCCTGTAATCTTTAAGGCCTATAACTATACGAAAAGCGGCCTTAACGCGAAAATCCCACCGATTTAAACGCCTACGAAGCAGAAGGCCTACGCCTTCGAAGATAAATATAACGCCCTACTTTATACCCTTTTTCTAACACCTTTTTCTTCCTTTTCTTCTTCTTCTTCCGCCTCCGACGCCCCTAAAGCCCCTGTATCTACAGGCCATTTAGGGGGCCTAGGCCCCTCCTACCCTTCGAACGGCCCCTAGAGCCTGACTAGATCACGTAGTAAGGGCCTTAGAAGACCGTGGGAGTGGCCTACCCTCTAGGCTGCTAAACTATAGCGCGCTATATTCGGAGCTACTAAGGGGAAAGCCCTAGGGCCTGATAGGATTAGTTTAGAACCGATCCAGTAGGCCTATAAGGTTATCCGCGGGTCCTTTTTATAAGCCTACTTAGCACTGTTTATAGCAGGCCACTACCCTACCTGCTAGAAAGAAGCCCTAGGGGTCGTTTTACCGAAGTCGGGAAAGAAGGACTATTCTAATCCTAAGTCTTAGAGGATTATAGCCCTTCTGAACTACCTAGGTAAAGTCCTCGAAAGGGTTATAGCTGCTAGGCTTAGCTTTATAGCTAATACCCGCGATAACCTTCTATACCCTAGTTCAATAGGGGGAAGAAAATAACGCTCTGCTATCGATATAGCCCTTCTCCTCCTCTACTATATCGAAAAATAGCGTAAATCACGCCAAAATCCTATGATTTCTACGCTGTTTTTAGATATTAAAGGAGCCTTCGATCACGTCGCCCGTCTCTAGCTACTTAAGACCCTTTAGGAACTCTAACTACCCTCGAACCTAGTTAAATAGGTAGCCTCTTTTACAGAAAACAGCCGAATCCAACTAGCCTTCAAGGGGCAGGTCTAGCAGCCTACCCCCTTAAATATAGGAGTCCTATAAGGCTCCCCGGTTTCCCCTATCCTTTCCCTAATTTATATTAGAAAGGTTATAACGGGACCGGATTTTCAGGGTCTTTAGGTATCCTATATCGACGATTTTCAGCTATCTATAGCGTCTACGTCGACTAGGAAAAACTATAAAACCCTAGAAAAAGCCGTAGCCTCCCTTTTCGACGTAGCAAGTATTAACTAAGTCCTCTTCGACCCTAAAGAAACAGAGCTTATTCACTTCTATCGAAGACGTCTAAAGAAGACACTCCGGTCACTATAGGGGGGTACCTAGTTAAACCCGGGCTAGGTGCTATTAGGTGGCTAGGGGTCTAGTTTAATCCTAAGCTATCCTTTAAACCCTATATCGAAAAATGAATAAATTCGGCTTTAGGGGCCTTAAACAGGCTACACAGGCTAGATAGCTCGTAGAGGGGTCTTTCCTTTAAGGCTCTACGGCAGCTATATATAGCCTGTATAGTCTCTTTAGCTGATTTTGGCTTATAGCTCTGGTAGGACCCTAAATCACCGAAAAAACACCTTGTGGATCGCCTAGAACGATTATAGTACGGGGCCCTAATTAGGGCCTTAGGTGCTTTTAGGGGGGCCCCTTTACGGCCTCTAGAACTCAAAGCAGTAGTCCCTCTAGCGGCGGTTCGGTTAACTAGGTCTAATAGGCTTTATGCCTTTAGAACCTTAAAATTCCTACCGAACTACCCTATTAGACGCTAGCTCCTACTAAGCGAAAACCACGAAGGCGAAAACTATAAAGGCCTTAACCGGCGATAGAACCTTCTGCCTAGCATACAGCTATTTAGGCTAGGCCTAGAAATAGCGGCTTTAATAGGTTAGTCTTAGGATATCGAGGGCCCTTCGGCTAGGTGGGAGGCCCCCTAGGCTTCGGAACCCTTAGCGGATCAAAGGCCCTTTTTCCCTAAAGACCGGCCTGTTATAGCCACTAACCCTGGCCCTGGCCCTGGCCCCGATACCCTCGATCAGAAAACAGCCCACCTCGAAGCCCTAGCTGAAATATAATAAGGCCTAGGGGAATAGGCTACTATTTTCTATACCGATAGCTCCCTAGGCCACCCTACTAGGCCCCCTGGAGGACCCTTATAGGCTATAGTCGCTATGAAATAGTGGACTAAAACCGGAAGGCCCTGTAAAGCTATAGGCTTTAACCTAGGGGCCGCTACCGAAGTCGCGGACGCTGAATTATACGCTATTCTTTAGGCCCTTCACGCTGCCCTAAAGTAGTCGCCGAGGCCCCTAGAGTGCTATATTTTTAGTGACTCCTAGGTAGCTATTTAGAAGCTTTAGCGCACCTTATAATGGGCTATAGAAGCTAAAGACCTTATCTTATGCCTTAAATAACTAGGCACGTTAGTTTCTGTGTGGTAGTGCCCCTCGCACGTAGGGATAGAAGGGAACGAACTAGCGGATAAGCTAGCTAAAGGGGCGTTAAACCCCGTAAAAGCTACTAAATCCGTTAGCTTAGTTACCCTTAGCCACCTAAAACGCCGGGTAAATAAAGCCCTTATTTAAGACTAGAAAACCCTATAGAATCACGAAGAGGAGGAGGAGAAAAGAGGTAAATCGGTTCGATTAGGCCGCCTATATAGGCGACTAGTCCGGGATAACCTCTGTGTCTCCCGAAAACCACTACTAATATAAGGCCTTAGGTGGGTAAAATCGGCTTTTATATAGTTAAAAACCGGCTTCGGATACCTGAAAACCGACTACAAAAGGGCCTAAAACTACGCTAACGACCGCTGTTCCTGTCCCGGCTCCCCTATACAGAATACAGCACACCTTATTCTTTCTTGCCCTTTTTATAAAAACGAACGAGGAGCCCTGCGGGAAGCCCTAGCAGGCCTACCGCTATCTCTGCCGCTATTATTCGGTACTAAAAGAGGAATACAGGCCTTACAGGCCTATCTTTTAGCTACTAAAATAGCTTCGGTGGAGTGGTATGGGGCGTAAACCTCGGATTCTGCGGTTTAGTTATTTTGCTTTGGCTTTTTTTACCTATTAGGTCTATTAGGCAGACTGTTACGGAGGATTTCCTTTGTTTATTACTACTACTACACTATTTTACTGTACCTAGCTTCTGATAGCCTTTGGCCCTTAGGGCGATAGGCGCCGCGCTATAGCTTTAGGGCTGTATGCACGTAATAAATTAAACAAAAAACCCCCTATAGGCTAAGGAGTATCTAAAAATACCGGCTTCGTCCTTTAAATAGGCTATCGCTCAGGCGCTACCTTCTAGTCATAGCCGTAGCGGCACCATATCGGTAAAGGCGATTCTATAGAATCTTCTCCGCCGTACTCGCCGCCTAAAAGGTATAATAGGTGTTATAATAGATTACTATATATATAATCTCTTTTCGATATCGCTACGACGCCTCCGCGGTAATAATATAGCTAACTAGTTCTAGGGCCTCGAGTATATCGAAAGTAGTGTTAGCGCCTTTAAGGGGGGTAACGCTAAAACTAGTAAGGAGTAAAGGGGGGGGGGGGCTATAGCTAGGTAACGCTTCGATACCGCTAGGGTCCTGGCTTATAGGGCCCCTATTTAATACTAAACCGGACCGTTATATTACCTTTTCCCCGTCACGGTACCGCCGCGTACTCGTAGGCTTCTATAACTTTAAGGGTAAGGCGGAAGTCGTTACGCCTCTTCCGTTATAGGAACCACTTAGCTATCGCCCCGGCTTCTATATTATAGTCCAGTGCGTTATAGAGATCTCTTCTAATCGTAAATAGTCTCCCCACGGTACCGAAAAGCTCCCTATACTCCTCCTCGGTTATATCTTAGCACTAAAGCACTATATACTCCGCTATCTCTACCCCCCCGTCACCGTAAAAGCATTATATTATTAGGAATCCCGGCACCCTCGCTTTAGTAAGGAAAGCTTATAGGCCTAGTTTTCTAATCGAATCTAGGTAAGTATAGAGCTTTATAGCTTAAGGAGTCCTCTATATTTCCGGAAGGAGCGTTATATTAAAGGGCGGCTTAGTACCGTTACGGCGTAGGTATAAGGCCGCTATACTTCCGCCTAGGCTTAACCCTATTCCCTTATAAGGGCCTTCCTTGGGGGCGAGGTTCCGGCCTAGGTTATTAAGGCAGTAAGCTACGCTATCCACACTAAGGCGGTATAGGTCCTATAATACCGATTCGGTATTATTAAGGCTCTCGCCGCGGCGTATACTCAGGCTAATATCTTATCTTCGGTCCTTTTTTCTTATATCCGAAGGATCTTTCGGGCGCTTAGGCTTAAGAGGTATAGGTTAAGAGGGGGGATAAAGGTCTTTGTTTCGAGGACCCTAACCGGAGTAGCCCTATAGACTCCGGCTACTAATCGGAGGTATCGGTTCTATACTATTATAAGTACTGCTACGGGGCTATACTCGGGGCCAGCCCTTATCTTATAAACGGCTAAGGCGTACTAAGCGACCACGGGTCTTATTACTATAAGGTATAATCTTCTTATATCTATAAAGCTATACCCCTACGCTACTATACTAAGCCTTAAGAGGGCGTATATTTAGGTAGCTAGTCGGCTTTTTACCTCTTTAGCGTATTACCGGAAATCGAGTTTCCTATTAAGCTAGACGCCTAAGAACCTTATCGCCTCCACTACCGGTATTAAAGTAACGCTAAGGGGGAGCGGGGTAAAGGAGGGTTAGCGTGATTTTATAAAAGGGATATAAATACACTTAACTAGTTTGAATTATAGTCCGCTCGCTATCTCTTAGTCTAGGTAAGCACGTTATATAGCGGCGAGGCGGTACCGCGTCTGTACCTTTATTCTACTAAAAGCGATAATATTCGTATTATTAGCGAATCCTATTATTATCGTTTTAAGGACCTTTTTTAGCTCCTTATAAAGGGTAAAGATATAAAGGATAAAGAGGATAGGGGAGATCGGGGAGCCCTATAATATACCCCCGCGGAGGTACTATAGGGGGGCCGTTTCGCTATTAAGTAATAGCTAAGCTATACGGTCTAAGAGGAAGCTACTAATTAAGGTAATAAGCTATTAGGGGAAGCCTTTCCTTTTAAGTACTTTAAGGAGACGGGAGTTAGGGATAGTATTAAAGGCGCCTTTACTATCTAGTTAAAGTATTAAAGCGGTGCTATTATAGGCCTAGCTTACCCTTATAGCCTTTATAACTCGTTATACTACCGTTTTTATACTCTGCCCGGTCCGATTACTTATCTATCCTTCCGGGAGGAGCCGATACTCCTCCGTTATAACAGCGATATAGTCGGCTAATATCCCCTTAGGGACCTTACCTATTATACTAAGGAGTAATATCGGTCGTTAGCCCTTTACTATCTTATAATCGGCCGGCGGCCGGCCTTCCTTCTTAAAGACTACTACGGTAATATAGCGGCACCTCTTCGGGTAATAACCCGCCTTAAGGCACGCTAAGAAAATAGCGCTTAGTTTTTAGTATAGGGGAGGTCTACACGCTTTAAGGAGCCCTACTAAGAGCCCGTCGGGTCCTAGTACCGCCTAGGGTTTAGTCTTTTTAAGGCGCCCCTATATATCCGCTACGGTAATATCGCGGCGGATATCCTATTTAGGGGGGAATTCCGCGCCTTAGGGCCTAAGGGTAATAGGGAGGGGGGGGGTCAAAAGAACTTCCGGTTAAGGACTTCGGCTTTCTCCACGTGTATAGTGGCTAGGCTATCGCTATTATCTCGGCGTAATAGCGGTACCGATAAGGGGTCAGGCGGTGTATTCCCTTTTATTTATACCTATTTCTATAATCGCTAAAGGAGGTTATCGTTCTTCCTAGTCTTATATAGTAAGTACCGCTAGTATAGCTATTTCGCTACCGCTATAGCCTTATCGCGGCGCCTCTCCACTTTCTAAAACTTATCCTATCGGTTCTGTGACTTCCTATATATATATCTATAGTACAGGCGCCTTATTTCCTAGGTAAGGGCGGTTAACTCCGCGTTCTATTAAGGGGTAGGTAAGAGTCTAGGGGTACCCCCGCGGCGGCGCTATATAGTCTTATGGGCTATAATTATAAGGTCCCCGATTAGGTTATCTAATACTAAATCGATATCTCCTAGTATTATAAGGGGGCCGGTCTATTATAGTTATATAGGTATAAGCTAGGGGACTTATAAAGGGTCGAAATCCTTTTAGACCTAGCGGGGGCCGCTTAGGTCCCGCGGTAGTATCGTTACGGCGTTTACCGTAGTATCTATCTTTGTATAGATTTAGGCCGTCTATAAGTAATAGTCCGATCCGATAACGGTTTTACTAAGGCCGCCGAAGTTATAGCGGAGCCCCTATATCGCCTATATAAGGTTAATAGTACTAGTATACCGGCGCGGGCGGTACTACGTAGTAGTCCCGGGGGTGGTTACTAGGTCTAGGTTCTACCGGGTTATAAGGGTACGTAGAGTATTAGCCCGGGGTTAATAACTATAAGGGGTAGTATAGGTTAAAGTCCCCTATAAGGACGTAATAGCCCCGTGGTAGTGCTATATCGAATATATCTTATAGGGGTATATTCTAAGGGATCCTAGCTAACTAGTAGTTCTCCGAGTAGATTAACTAGATTATAAAGGCGTTATCTCTAGTCTTAAATATAACCGCGCAGGTATTATAGTAGGCCCGCCACGTCTACGTATATAGCGAGTATCTCTTATATAAATATATAGGAGGGCGCGGCTTCCTCCTTATATTAGCCGGTATACCCCTTAGGAGGGGTAGATAGGGCTTTTCGTAAAGGGGTTAAGGCCGGGTTCCTAGATTACTATCACGTTATACTCGGCGCGGCACTAAAGCAGGAGCTTCCGCTACGCCTAACTCCTCCCTATATTCTATAAAAGGATATAGATTCTTATTAGTTAATAAGGGGAGGGGTTAAGGTAATATACCCGGTATAACCGGGGTTTAGTCCTAGCTGTATAGCTCTTACTACGGTGCCTTACTAGCCCTGTGGGGGACTATATAAGCGTTTATCGGGCCCGGTATTAAGGAGCCCTCCTAACCTCTAATCCTTTTCGGGGGGGTATCCCCGGCCCCTATGAAAGGGCTAATCCTAGTCCTAGGCGATAATAATCAGGGGGGAAATCTACGGCTATTATAGGTATACTGCTTCGGTCTAGCGCGTAATATCGAAGTCTCTAGCTCGGTACTTATACGCTTCGCGAGTCTTCTTAGTCTTTTTCCTTAGTAATTAGTATAAGTCGTTAAAAGTATTATAATCTCTGGTATAGGCGGTGTAGCGGCGGGAGCGGCTAAGCGCTATCGCGTTATGGTATCCTAGCCTTTATAGGTACGCCGATTTAGGCTTAGCGTAATAGCGGTATACCTTTTTACTATAGGGTAGCCGTTTACCTTATAGCCGAAGTATAGGCATTTATAGCACTTTAGGGGGCTAAGGTTAGGATTACATAGTTTATAGATATAGTTACCGCTTTTAAAGAGGAGGGTATTCCGGATAAGGGTTGCTACCCTTTCCGGTAAAGCCGATTCGATAAGGAGGAGGAGCGCTACCCTACTAGTACCACGGCGGGGTACTTATTATTATACTTAGAGGATTTTAGCCTCGGGGTTTATATCTTATAAGGATACTAATAGGTCCTCCTTAGATAGGGCGTTAAGGACCTCCCGGGGGATAGCCTTAGTAAGCGTAGGGTAGGTTTATACGGTTAGGGTAACTCCTTTATTAAAGGCCTTTTTAACCTATTACTCCTTATATATAGTTTACTACTATACCCTTTTAGTAAAGGTAAGGTAAGTATCTCCGCTAAATACCTTCTATACCGCTACGGCGTTATATCGGGTAGTTATAGCGTTTATAGCTTAAATAATTTCCTTTAGGGTCCTGGCTCTAAGGGGCTAGTTTTCGGGGAGTGTTCCTTAACGGACTATAAATTCCCGGTAATACTTAGCGGGGATTACTTTAAGGGGGGCGGGGTCCCGCGGCGGCGCCGCCGTGGGTACTCAGGCTATAATATTAGCCTAGGTCTTTTTTACGCCGCTTATTCTTTTTCGGAATTCCTCACGGATAATATAGCGGACGGATACGTATAGGTATACTAGCGGTATCGCGCCGGCGTCCTTACAGGTACTACGTATTATAATTAATTCCTCTACTAGCTCTATAACCTAATTAATTATATTCCTGTTAGCTAGTAAGGCTTGAATTTCTGCCTTAATCTTAGTTACTCTTAGTTCTAGGGGGCGCGGTAGTCCCCTGTCGGTCTTGTATCGGTTCCGCGCTATATTATAAAAAGTGGGTCTGTTACGAATTCTGCGTTGTCGAGGTCGGGATAACGCTATCCTACGTCTCTTCCGGCTATACCGTAATACCGGTATTATAGTACTATTATAGTAGTATCGCGGGCGGGAGGCGGTAGTTATATTCTCTAACTCGGTAGTTTTATCGATTCTACTCCTATTACGCGCCCGTGGTTAATAGGCGTGTCGAATTTCTTAGTTTTTTCGTATTAATAACTTCTTTATTAACCGTATATCGTTGACCTAGGAGGATAAAGGGGTAGATCCGAAGGCCCGGGAAGGAACCACCCTAGAACCTATTAGGGTCCCGGGTAGGATATTAGCTTTAGTGGTTTTTAGTTAATAAATTAAAGGAAGGGGGTACGTACCCGGGTTAAAGCCACGGCTAAAGAGGCTCCGTGTAGGAACTAGGCGGGGACCTATTAGGGTCCTATCGTGGAGAGCTTTAGTTCGGGGTATCGGGGTTTTAGAGGACGGACTCGGAGACTAGGTTTTCGGAGGAGCTAAGAGACCGGCACGGATCGGGCGCTCCTAAGGATAGGAGTATCCGGGGGAGGTCGCTATATTAGGTGCCTATAGTAGTGGTTATAATAGGTCCCTAATATAAGCCTATAGGGGTCCAGGTATACCTAGTCTAAGACCCCTCGACGCATAAACAAAGTAAGTTATTATATAGTAAATAGAATAGTCCCTCGAAGCAAATAAGGCAGCCCTCAAGGAAGTAAATAAACAGTCCTCGAGGAGTAAAGCGTAGTCTTAAGGAGCGAGGGAGCCTCCCCTTTAAAGAAGGAGGCAAGCGATTAATCTAATTCTTTGGCTGCACCTATACTCTAATCCTATTATAATCCTATCTAGTTCCTTACTTAACCCTACTTTTTCACTCTTTACGACTACCTATTGAACAGGGCGTGAATCGTAGTTATATTACACTATTATTATTACTAGTCTTACTCTGCTATTCTATCCAATCTATAAATACCTATTTTAGACTATATAGTCCTTTTTAGGTAGATATAAAAGGGAAGACCCGGGGTTCCGGGGAAAACCTCTATACTTAATCTTAGGTGGAATAATATTATTACGGGGCCGATATAGCCCCGGTTTGTCTCTTCTATGTATCTGGATTATACCTCTGGGCTAATAGCTAATAGGAAGGATAGTAGGCTATAGTCCAGTTTAGCCTAGGCCGATCGGTAGTAAAGGAGCGGGGGCCGTATAGGTGCCGCGGTATCTCCGCTATACGGTAGCCGCGGTATACTATACTTAGTCTCTCTATATCCCCGGGGTCGTACCTATTATCCCTTCCATTTAATTAATAAAGAGAATAGGGAAAGTAGGCGTTCCTGCCTCTTTTTAGGGGTAGGTGTCTGCTATATCCGGTGGTAGGTAGGTAGGGTAGGGCTCCGCCTATAACTGTAGAAATAGTAGATACAGTGGGTCGGCAAAGGTTTTGGTATAAGCCCCATAGCAGACTTACTTCACTATATTAACCCTCTATCTTTAAATAGCTATAACTAAAGGAGAATAATAGCTATAGGCTTCTATATAGTGTTATTAGTCTTATAAAAGGATAAAGATCAAAATAATATATATAATATATATAGTCTACTTATATATCTTATAGTATTAAGGCATTTCTTCTTAGTATTATCTATAAGATAATAGGATCCTACTTTTAGACTTACTATTATATTCGCGGAATATAAACTCTATAAAGACGGTTATAATAACAAAGTAACTATATCTATTCTAGGTAGAGGCTCTATTGAATCTAAAAACATTTTTAGCTTATTTATTTAAAACCGCGACTATAGTATTAGAAAGAGCTTTAATATATACCCTATATACCCTATATATTCTAGTATATTAAATACTCTGTAGCATTTCCACTATTATAAAAGTAAACGAGTTATATATAAAACAATATATATATCATTCTATAGCCCTGTTTCCATAGTATCTATAATATATAGCTACCACTTTCTTAAGCAGCGATTAATATCTTTAGAGGACTTAGAAGATAATAGTAGAAGTAGTGGTAGCGGGGTATTTTTAGCTTATACCGAAACTTTTGCTTACTCACTGTAGTTAATACATAATAAGGTCCTCTTTGTTTTCTTCCTTTCTATAATGCTTTAAGGCTTATATAGGTCTTTCGTACGCCGCGTTCCTGTTTACGGTCCCCTAGGTTTACCGTCACGGCGTATTACTAACTACTAGCGTCTCCTAGTTTTCCTAATCTTAGCCTCTTTATATAATTCTAGTACGTGGTTTATAGGTAGCGCTATAGTAGCGTGGGGCTAACCGGGTAATATACTAACTAGTAATAGCGATAAAATATTAAAAATAATAATAGTTAGTATAATATAAGTGTCTTTATAACGCGGTAGTGCCTTAGTAGTAGCGTGGTAATAGTCGTAGATAGCGTCTCCTAATACTAATAATCGTCGCTACGAATATAGCATAGTCCACGATATACCGTATATAGACCCTAGTAATATCGTGGCGGTGTTATAGCGGCTAATATTAGTTAGGTATCTCCGCTATAGTAAACGTCTAGGTATATACCCTAATAAAGTTAAAGTATATACTAGTATAATAAGCACTAGCGCCGTATACTTTTAGTATACTAATAGCCATTATTTATATAAGGATATAAGTTATTCTTATACAGTAATAGTATTACGATGACTCTAGAGTAGTCGGGTCTAATACGTTAATAGGTTCTCCCCGCTACTAGAAAGTAGTAGTAACGTCTTATAGATATCTATTAGGGCCTTATATCGGCTAAGGCCGCTAGTAGCGATAGTGTTATTACGGTAAGTAGTCTCTTTTCGGTATTGCGGTAGCGTTATACTAATAGTCTATAAGCTAAGGAGCGCCTAAAAACAGCAGCTTTATCCTTTAGATAAGCCGTCTCTCGGGCGCTGCTTTCCGGTCACGGCCGCGGCGGCACCTAATCGGGACAGGTAATAGTGCAGGATATAGCTCCCCGGGTTCGCCTCACGGAGGGTATAATAGGTATTATAATAGACTATTTTATAAGTAGTTCCTTTACAGTCTTACTACGGCTCCCCTATAGTAGCAGTATAGCTAACTAGCTAAAGCCTTTAGGGCCTTAAGTATACTAAGAGTAGTATTAGGGCCTATAGAAGAGGTAATAATAATAAGCGTAACAGGAAAGAGTAGTAGCGCTATCTTAATACCCCCGGGGTCCTGGTTAATAGGGCCACTATTCAATACTAACCTAGACTATTATACTGCTCCTTCTCTGCTATAGCGCCGCCGCGTTTTCGTAGGCTATTATAACTTTAAGGGCGAGGCGGAAGTCGTTAAGCCTTTTCTATTATAGGAACTATTTAGCTATCATCCTCGCTTTAGTATCGTGTTCTAGTACGTCGTATAAATTCCCTCTAATCGTTAGCAATCTCCCTATAGCACCGAAAAAGTCCCTATACTCTTCCTTAGTCACGTCCTAGTATTAGAGTATTATATATTCCGCCGTTTGTACCCCTTTATTACTATAAGGGCACCGTATAAATAGGAATCCCGGTACTCTCGTCTTAGCTAGGAAAGCTTATAGGCCTAGTTCCTTAAACCGGATCTAGGTGAGTACGGAGCTTTATAGTTTAAGGAGTCCTTTATATTTCCGGAAGAAGTATCGTATCGGGGCAGCTTAGTACCGCTACGGTATAAGTATAAGGCCGCTATACTTCCGCCTAAGTTTTACCCTATTCCTTTATAAAGGCATTCCTCAGGGGCGAGGTTCCCGTCTAGGCTTTTCTTTTCTTTAATTTATTACGCGCATACAGTCCTAAAACTATAGCGCGGCGCCTAACGCCCTAGGGCTAAAGGCTATCAGGAGCTAGGTACAGTAAAATAGAGCGTACTAAATAAATGAAATCCTCCGTAATAATCTACCTAATAAACCTAGAAGGTAAAAACCAGAGCAAAATAACTAGATAGTAAGAATTATGGTTTACGCCCTATACTACTCCGCCGAAGCTTTTTAGTAACTAAAAGATAGGCCTGTAAGGCCTGTATACCTCTTTTAGTACCGAATAATAGCGGTAGAGATAGGGGTAGGCCTGCTAGGGCTTCCCGTAAGGCTTTTCGTTCGTTTTTATAAAAAGGGCAGGAAAGAATACAGTATACTATATCCTGTATAGGGGAGCCGGGATAGGAATACGGTCGTTAGCGTAGTTTTATGCCCTTTTTTAGTGGGTTTTTAAGTAACCGAAGCCGGTTTTTAACTATATAAAAGCCGACTTTACCTACCTAGGGCCTTATAGTAGTAGTGGTTTTCGGGAGAAACGGAGGTTATCGCGGACTAGGCACCTATGAAGGCGGCCTAAACGCACCGATTTACCTCTTTTTTCCGCCTCTTCTTCGTCGTTTTAAAGAGCCTTCTAGTCTTAAATTAACGCCTTATTAACCGGGCGTTTAAGGTGGCTAAGGGTAACTAAACTAACAGAGTTAGTAGCTTTTTTAGGATCTAGTGCCCCTTTAACTACTTTATCCGCTAGTTCGTTCCCTTCTATCTCTATATGCGAGGGGTATTACTAGAAGGAAACCGAAGTGCCTAGCTATTTAAGGCGTGTGATAAGGTCTTTAGCTTCTATAGCCTATTACGAAGTGCGCTAAAGCTTCTAAATAGCGGCCTATAAATCGCTAAAAACATAGTATTCTAGGGGCCTAGGCATTTGCTTAAGGGCAGCGTAGAGGGCCTAAAGAATAGCGTATAATTTAGCGTCCGCGATTTTGGTAGCGGCTCTTAGGTTAAAGGCTATAGCTTTACAGGGCTTTCCAGTGCTAGTCCACTCTACTATAGCGGCTATAGCCTGCGAAGGCCCTATAGGGGGCCTTATAGGGTGGCCTAGAGATCCGTCGGTATAGAAAACAGCAGCATATTCCCCTAGGCCTTGTTGAATTTTAGTGAGGGCTTCGAGGTAGGCTATTTTCTGATCGGGGGTATTAGGGCTAGACTCGGTATCTGTTTTAAGCCGGTCTTAAAGGGGGAACAAGGGTCTTAGGTCCGCTATAGGTTCCGAGGCCCAGGGGGCCTCCTACCTAGCCAAAGGACCCTCGATATCCTAAGACTAACCTACTAAAGCCACTATTTCTAGGCCTAGCTTATATAGCTATATAGTAGGCTATAGGTTCTAAAGAAGGCCGAGGTGGTTTTCCCGTTCTAGGAGCTGGTGTGTAATAGGGTGATATGGTAGGAATTTTAAGGTCCTAAAGACATAAAGCCTATTAGACCTAGTTAACCGAGCCGCCGCTAGGGGTACTCCTGCTCTAAGTTCTAGAGGCCGTAAAGGGGCCCCCCTAAAAGCACCTAAGGCCCTAATTAGGGCCCCGTACTATAATCGTTCTAGGCGATCCACAAGGTGTTTTTTCGGTGATTTAGGGTCCCACCAGAACTACGAGCCAAAATCAGCTAAAGAGGCTATACAGGCTATATATAGCTGCCGTAGAGCCTTAAAGGAAAGACCCCTCTACGAGCTAGCTAGCCTATATAACCTGTTTAGGGCCCCTGAAGCTGAGTTTAGACGTTTTTCGACGTGGGGTTTAAAGGATAGCTTAGGATTAAACCAGACACCTAGCCACCTAATAGCACCTAGCGCGGGTTTAACTAGGTGCCCCCTTATAGTAATAGGGGCGTTTTCATTGAAGCGTCTTCGATAGAAGTGAATAAGCTCTGTTTTTCGGTAGTCGAAAAGGAACTTAGTTCACTTTTATTACGTTAAAAAGGGAGGCTGCGGCTTTTGCTAGGGTTTTATAGTTTTTCCTAGTTAACGTAGACGCTGTAGATAGCTGAAAATCGTCGATATAGGAGATCTAAAGACCCCGAAAATCCGGTCCCGCTATAACCTTCCTAATATAAATTGGGAACAGGATAGGGGAAACCGGAGAGCCTTATAGAACCCTTATATTTAGGGGGGTAGGCTATTAAACCTGTCCCTCGAAGGCTAGTTAGATACGCCTATTTTCTATAAACGAGGCTACCTATTTAACTAGGTTTAGGGGTAGTTAGAGGTCTTAAAGGGTCCTAAGTAGCTAGGGACGGGCGATAATGTTAGAGGCTCCTTTAATATCTAAAAATAGCGTAGAAATCATAGGATTTTAGCGTGATTTACACTATTCCTTAATATAGTAGAGGAGGAGAACGTTCGTATCGATAGCAGAGCGTTATTTTCTACCCCATATTTAACTAGGGTGTAGAAGGTTATCGCGGGTATTAGCTAGAAAGCTAAGCCTAGTAGCTATAACCCGTTTGAGTATTTTACCTAGGTCGTTTAGAAGGGCTATAATCCTATAAGATTTAGGGTCTAAGTAGTCCTTTTTCCCTGGCTTCGGCAAAATAACCCCTAGGGCTTTTTTCTAGTAGGTAAGGTAGTACCCTACGGAAAAGAGTGCTAAGTAGGCTTATAAAAAGGACCAAGGAATAGCTTTATAGGCCTATTAGATCGCTTTTAAGCCTATCCTATTAGGTCCGGGGGCCTTCCCTTTAGCGGCTGTAAAAATCGCGCGTTATAGCTCTATAGCCTATAGGCTAGGCTACTCCCACGGTCTTCTAAGGCCGTTACTACGTGATCTAGTAAGGCTCTAGGGACCGTTAGAAGGGTAAGAGGGGCCTAGGCCCCCCGAAGGGCCAGTAAATATAGGGGCTTCGGGGGCGTTAGTGGCGGAGGGTACTAGAAAAAGGGTCTGAAAAAGGGCGTCGTATCTATCTTCGAAGGCGCAGGCCTTCTGCTTCGTAAGCGTCTAGATTAGTAGGATTTTCGCGTTAAGGCCGCTCTTCGTATAGTTATAGGCCTTAAAAGTCTCGGGGCCTTTAGCAGAGGCTAGGAAGGCCTCCTAGTAGTTATTTTTTACTATTTTACCGCCTTATCGTAGGCGTTCCGAGCTTCTTTCTAGGAGGTTTCTAAAGACGATAGCTAGGTAGCCGAGGCCCCCTTTTTAGACGTCTTTCTAAATATCCAAAAAGCCCTACTAGCTACTTTTTATAGGGCTTTTAGCTCTTATAGTCTACCACGGCTTCGAACGCTCTATTACCCTTAACTTAGGCACTAAAGCCTAAAGTGGATCGACACGCCTATTAACCACGGGCGGGTAATAGGAGTAAAATCGATAAAACTACTAAGACGGAGATTATAACTACCGCCCCCCTCCCGGGATACTATCGTAGCGATACCGTAATACCGGCGCTACGGTGTAGCCGGAAGAAACGTGGGATAGTATTATCCTGACCTCGACTACGCAGAATTCGTAATAGACTTATTTTTCGTAACACGAGTATTCCCCCTCTCGCCTATAGCGGGATATAGCGCGGAACCGATACGAGACCGAAAAGGGACTACCACGCCCCCCGGAACCGAGAGTAATTAAGATTAAGGCAGAAATTCAGGCCTTACTAGCTAATAGGAATATAATCGAGTAGGTCATAGAGCTAGTAAAGGAATTAATCACGATACGTAGTACCCGTAAGGACGCCGGCGTAATACCGCTAGTATACTTATACGCTACCGTTTATTATATTATCCGAGAGGAACTCCGAAAAGGAATAAGCGGTATAAAAGAGACTTAGGCTAATATTATAGCCCGGGCTCCCGTAGCGGTATTACCGCGGGACCCCGCCCCCTCTAAAATAATCCCCGCTAGGTATTACCGGGAATTAATTATCCGCTAAGGAACCCTCCCCGAAAACTAGCCCCTTAAAGCTAGGACCCTAAAGGAAATTATCTAAGCTATAAACGCTATAACCACCTAATATAATACCGTAGCGGCACGGAAGCTATTAAGTGGAGATATCTGCCTTACCTTTATTAAAGGGGTATAATAATAGGCTACCTATAAGAAATAATAGATTAAGAAGGCCTTTAGTAAAGGAGTTACCCTAGCTATATATACTTACCCTACGCTAGCTAAGGCTATCCCCGGGGAGGCTCTTAACGCCTTATCCGAAGAAGACCTGCTAGTATCCCTATAAGACACGAACCCTAAGGTAAAACTTATCCGAGTATAATAACGGGTACCCCGCCGTTGTATTAATAGGGTAGCGTTTCTCCTTATCGAATCGGCTTTACCGAAAGGGGTAGCGAGCCTTATCCGGAATACCCTTCTCTTTAAGGGGGGTAGCTATATCTATAAGCTATACGATCCTAACCTTAGCCCCTTAAGATGCTATAAATATCTATACTTTAGCTACTAGGCGAATAGCTACCTTATAGCGGAGAGGGTATACTGCTATTATGCTAAGCCCGAGTTAGCGTACTTATAAGGCCTAGGATACTACGAAGCTATAGTAGTACCTAAGCGCCCCCGCCGTTACGCCGCCTATACCGGATATTATAACACCTTTAACGATTTATACCGATTATTAAAGAAAAAGACTAAGAAAACCCGCGAAGCGTATAAGTACCGAGCCAGGGAATTCGATATCACCCGCTACACCGAAGCGGTATACCCGTGGTAGCCGTAGATCTTCCCCCCGATTATTATCGCCTAGGACTAGGACCGCCCCTTTTATAGGGGTAGGAGTTAGCCCCTAAAAAGGACTAGAGGATAGGAGGGCTCCCCGATACTAGGCCTGATAAGCGCCTATATAGTCCCCCGCGGGGCCAGTAAGGCACTGTAGTAGGAACCCTAGACCTAGACCCTGGTTATACCGGGCACGTTATCTTAACCCCCCCTCCC
>NW_021167080.1:231719-249438 GCF_003711515.1 Sodiomyces alkalinus F11 | reverse complement strand
CCCCCCCCCTTTAATTAATAGAAATCTATATCCTTTCGTGGAATATAGAGAGGAGTTAGGCGCGGCGGGAGTTACCGCTCCAGTGCCGCGCCGAGTATAACGTGATAGCGATATAAGAACCCGGCCTTAACCGTTTTACGAAAAGCCCCGCCTACCCCTCCTAAGGGGTATACCGGCTAGTCTAGGGAGGAGGCCGTGCCCTCTTATATATCTAAAAGAGATACCTGCTATATATATAGACGTAGCGGGCCTACTATAATACCTACGCGGTTATATTCGGAACCGGAGACGATACCCTTATAATCTAGTCGATCTACTTAAAAAACTATTAGTTAGCTAGGATCCCTTAGAATACGCCCCTATAAGATATATTCGATATAGTACCGCTACGAGGCCGATATATCCTTATAGGGGACCTTAACCTATACTACCCCTTATAGTTATAGTTACCGCGGTATTACCCCTAAGCCGATACCCTACTTACCCTTATAACCCGGTAGAACCTAGACCTAATAACCCCCTCTAGAATAAGTATATAGTACCGCCCGGGCCGGCGTGCTAGTACTATTAACCTTATATAAATAATATAAGGGCTCCGCTATGACTTTAGCGGCCCGGATAAGACTATTATCGGGTTAGACTACTATTTATAGATAGCCCGAATCCTTATAGAGACGGATACTACGCTGATTACCGCGATAATACCACCGTAGGACTTAGCCGGGCCCCGCTAGGTCTAGAAAGACTTTAACCCCTTATAGGTCCCCTAGCTTACCGCTATATAGCTATAGTAGACCGGCCCCCTTATAATACTAAGAGATATCGACTTAGTACTAGATAACCTAATAAAGGACCTTACGACCCTAGCCGATAAGGCCTCGCCGCGCTATTATAGGGGCACCCCTAAACGCCTATCCACCCCATAGTAGAACGCGGAGTTAACCGCCTTTACTTAGGAAGCGAGGCGCCTCTACCGTAGATATATATCCAGGAAGTCCCGAAACCGATAGGACGAGTTCTAGGAAGCGGAGAGGTACTAAGATAAAGCCGTAACGGTAGCGAAGCGGCTATATTAGCGGTACCTGCTTTACTCGACCAGGAAGGATAATAGCCTTCTTTAGCGGCTATAGAAATAGACACGAACTAAAGGGGGAGCTCCGCTAAACCCCTTATCGGTGCTACTACTATACCGAGACGATAGCGATAACCCGGTAACTATATACGTAGAGAAAGCTGAAGTCCTTAACCGGAAGTTTTTCTTACCCTCCCTCCTTACCGCCCTTAGGCCTTTAGGCGCGAAATTCTCCCCGGGGTAGGATATCTACCACGATATTACCGTAATAGATATATAGGGGTGCCTTAAGAAGACTAAACCCTAGGCGGTATTAGGACCCGATAGACTCCTAGCAGGGCTCCAAAAGCGTATAAACCCCCCCTAAACTAAAGACTTAGTGCTATCTTTATAGCGTGCCTTAAAGTAAGCTATTACCCGAAAAGGTATTATTACGCTACCGTAGTAATCCTTAAGAAGGAAGGCTAGCCGCCGGCCGATTACGGGATAGTAAAGGGCTAGCGACCGATATTACTCCTTAGTATAATAGGTAAGGTCCTTAAGGGGATACTAGCTAACCGGATCGCTATTATAGCGGAGGAGTATCGGCTCCTCCCAGAGGGATAGATAAATAGCCGGATAGGGTAAAGTATAAAGACGGTAGTATAAAGAGTTATAGAGGCTATAAAGGCGAGTTAGGCCTATAGCGGCACCGCTTTAATACTCTAACTAGATATTAAAGGAGTATTCGATACTATCCTTTACCCTCGCCTCCTTAAGGTACTCGAAAGAAAAGGCTTCCCCTAATAGCTTACTACCCTAATTAGTAGCTTCCTTTAAGACCGTATAGCCTAGTTACTACTCGATAGCAAAATAGCCCTTTTACGGTACCTCCGGGGGGGGGGGAGGGTATTATAAGGCTCCCCGATCTCTCCTATCCTCTTTATCCTCTATATCTCTACCCTATACGAAGAACTAGAAAGGGTCCCTTTAACGATAGTAGTAGGTTTTACCGATAATATAAATATTATCGCCTTCGGTAGGATAAAGGTATAGATACGGTACCGCCTCGCCGCCGCGTAGTGGATATACCTAGACTAGGAGATAGCGAGCGGACTATAGTTCGAACTAGCTAAGTATATCTATATCCTTTTCACGAAGTCACGCTAACCCTTACTTACCCCGCTTCCCCTTAATACTATTTCGGTACCGGCGGCGGAGGCGATAAGGCTCCTAGGCGTTTAGCTTAATAGGAAGCTCGACTTCCGATAAAATACTAAAAAGGTAAAAAGCCGACTAGCTACCTAAATATATGCTTTTTTAAGGCTTAGCGTGGTAGCGTAGGGGTATAGCTTCGTAGACGTAAGAAGACTATACCTTATAGTAATACGACTAGTAATCGCTTATTACGCCTTAACCGTTTATAAGATAAGGGCCGGCCCCCGGTATAGCCCCGTAGCGGCACTTATAACGGTATAGAACTAGTGCCTCTAATTAATAGCTAGAGCCTATAAAGCCACGCCGGTTAGGGTCCTCGAAAAAAAGACCTTTATCCCCCCCCTTAACCTATACCTCTTAAGCCTAAGTGCCCGGAAAGTCCGCCGGATATAAAAGAAGGGAACCGAAGATAAGATATTAGCCGGAGTATACGCCGTAGTAAGAGCCCTAATAGCACCGAATCGGTATTATAGGACTTATACGGCCCTCGCGTGGATAGCCTAACTTAACGCCCTAATAACCTAGGCCGGAAACATAGCCCCGAGGAAAGCCCTTATAAGAGAATAGGGTCGAACCTAGGTAAAGGCACGGAGGCCTTATACCTACGCCGTAACGGCACTAAGCCGCCCCCTAATATAACGCTCCCACCGGAAATATAAAGGACTCCTAAAGCTATAGAGTACCGTACTTACCTAAGTTAGATTAGAAAAGCTAGGCCTATAAGCCTTCTTAGTAAAAGCGAGGGTACCGGGATTTCTAATAATAAGGTGCCTTTACGGTAATAGGGGGGCAGAAATAGCGGAGTATATAATACTTTAGTACTAGGATATAACCGAGGAAGAGCGTAGAGAGCTTTTCAGTACTATGGGGTGACTACTCACGACTAAAGGGGATTTATACGATATACTAGACTATAACACTAAAGCCGGGATAATAGCTAAGTGGTTCCTATAATGGAAGAGGCTTAAGGACTTTCGCCTTACCCTTAAAGTTATAGAGGCCTACGAAAATAAAGACGATACCGAAGTAAGACCGGAGCGGGGACAGAACGGTATAGCGAATTAGTAGATTATTAATAAGGGCCCTATACGCCGGGACCCCGGCGGTATTAGCTTAGTACTAATAGGGTGCTACTAGTTATTATTATCTTTATCGCCCTTAGTAGCGCTAATACTACTCTTAATATACTTAAGGCCTTATAGGGACTAGTTAGCTAACTACTACCGCTAAGGGCCGTAACAGGGCCGAAAGGAGGCTACTTATAGAGTATTCTAAAATTAAGTCTATCTTACCCTCTAGACGCCTTATCTAGCGAGATAACTCCTATACCTCCGCTAACACGGTGCCGCCACGGCTATAACCGGAAGGTAACGCCCGGTTTAGGGCCCGGCTAAAAGACCGGGACGCTATCCCTAGGCGCTCCTTAGCCTAAAAGCTTATTAGTAAGGGGATTACCACGGTACCGAAGGGGGACGCTTATAGTAGCGATACCGTTATTACTAGCGGCCTTTACCACTATTTACGTATTATAGAGATCTATAAGACGCTATTACTGCTTTTTAGTAGCGGAGGGGACCTATTAAGACCATTAGGATATACTACTACGGTATACCTACGGTATTATAGCGGTACTAGCACGACTTATATCCTTATATAGACGCCGGCTATTAGTATATTAATAATAGGCTATACTAGTTCCTATAGTATTAAAGCAGGCCTCTACGTTATCTAGGTATATACCTAAGCGCTTACTATAACGTATATAACTACCCTAAGTTAGCTATTACGGCACCGCCTTAATACTACCGGGGTTTATATACGGTATAACCCGGATTAAGCCCTTTTTATAATAGTTACGATTATTATTAGTATTAGCGTTATTATTAGGAGAAAATATCTACGATTATTAGTACGCTACCGTAAAGGCATTACTACGATATGAAGAGAACTTATATTAAGCTACTACTATTAATTACTTATATATATATAGATCGATACTATAGGAAAATAATAAGAATCCTAAAGGGATTTACTAGTTAGTATAAGCCGTAACGATAAACTTATAGGACCGTAAATAGGAATAAATCGGGAGGAAACCTATAACGAAATCGTTAGCGTTATAGGAGGAAAAAGGAGGATTAAGGCACGAAGGCCTCGGGGGATATTAACTATCTAATTCTTATAATAGGGTAGAGCCTTATCCCCCTTACCTACCGCCGGATATAGCAGGAACCTACCTAGGGGAGGTAGGAGGCGCCTGCCCCTTACTCTCTTTATTAACCGAATAGAAGGAATAAAAGGTATAATCCTCGAGGGACGTAGGGAGACTAAGGCTAAAGAGCCGTAGCCGCCGTATAGCGGAAGCGCGGTAGCGCCCCTTACCCCCCCGCTCTACTAATAGAGATTAGCTTAGGCTAACTTACCTAACTACTAGCCTACTTTACTTCCCGTTAGCTATTAGCCTGGAGGTAAGATCTAGATACGTAACGGGGAAGAACCGGGGCTATATCGGCCTTATAGCAGCACCTCTCCACCTAAGGAAGTGTATAGAGGTTTTCCCCGGGTTTTACCCGGGTTTTCCCCTCTATAGCTACCCGAGAAGGACCGCTTAGCCTAGGAAGGCTCCTGTAGATTAGTTAGGATAGCGGAGTAAGATTAATAATAATAATAAAGCCTAAAGTGCTAGGGTAATAGTATCCGAGAGGCAGCGACCTAAAGAGTCCTAGTCCGAGGCGTTAATAGCCTATTCGAGGTCACGGTCAAGGCTAGGTTCTAGGCTTTTTAGGGTCCGCGTAAATAATCCTAATCTACTAGCTTATACTTATAAGCCGGCGGGAGGGACTTATTTATAGGACTTTTAGAGCCTAAAACGGTAGCCGAAATAAGGATAGCGCGGTGTAAAAAGGTAGTATTTTCGATATATTCCTATTTATCGAAGCGGAGACGATTAAAGCCGGGCGTGTAAAAGACTAGGTCTATAACCGACTCTTAATAAAGATTAGACCTAAAATAGGTCCCCCTATTTAGGTTAACTTCTTTAGAATCCACTAAATAGGTAGCCCTAAGCCTATCTAACTAGTACTAAGGCCTAAGCCCTAATAGAAGCTTAGTTAGTAGCAGCCCTCTTCTACTACTATGTTACGGCCAGCAGACCTAACATGCACCAAGGACATACTGGTTATAACGTACTGGGGCGGTCAGCGCACCAGGGCGTAACCAGAAGATAACTCAGGACGATATCACGTGCCGGGTCACGTAATAGATAACCGGTATAGTATGCACCCGCACAGGGAACCTATTAGCATAGGAGGATTACTAGGATCACCAGGGGTTACTTAGTCCGAGAAGTGATCCGGCGTGATCCCGAACTAGGAGATCACCAGGATACCCGTGATCCCGTAGATATATATACCAGCATATCCTAGGTCTTACTTCTATTAGAGAACAAGACATCGATTAATCTAAGTCTTCACCTAGACTATTAGTCTACGCCTAACTCTACCTTATAAAGAAGACGCTTAGTCTTTACGACGTAACTACGACTAGACACTACGAACGATAGTTACTGCTCTTTAGTTAATATCCTCTTCTTATTTTAAACTAAAACCTTAACTCCAGTCCCCTATCGTCCGCTATACTATAGAGGACCGGAAGCCGTCGTAATATTTTGATCGATCCTGTTCGGTAAGCTAACCTTAATAGCTAATAAGCAGTACGCCCGAAGCAGAAGCTACTTCGCCTAAGGAAGAAGAAGTCACTTTATCTGAAGAAGAATCATCGTCTGAAGAATCCAGCTCCTCCGACGAAGAGGAAGGACCAGAATAAACTCAACAAGACAACAAAGTAGCCAGCAATCACTCTTCCAATATATTGAATAATAATAACCGTACCACGAACGCTATAAGCACCGCGACGCCTACCACTACCACTAAAGGAAGCAACGACCTTTAGCAGATTCGCGATATAATCACTTAGCTTTAGGGGGAGAATACGACCCTAAGAGCTTAGCTAAACTATCCTGGAATCGGGGCTAAGTATAGATACCCTATACCCCCTAAGTACGATAGGACTTAAGGATAGCTTTAGAGCTTTATTACTTAGCTTAGAGGCTATCTCCTATTTTACCAGGATAGTATCCGTACGGAAGAAACTAAGGTGCTCTATACCGCGGCACTCCTTATAGGAGATACGCATAAATAGTTCGAGTCTATCTATAAAGACTACCTAGAGAATATAGGAATAGAAATCCTAAGGAAGCCCGGGACTACGGTAATCTTCGAGAACTTCGACGTATTCGTTAAGAGACTTAACGCTATCTTCGGCTAGCCCGATAAGGAAAGAGTCGCGGCCGAACGACTAAGCTAGCTATATTAGACTAAGTTAGCTACGGACTATACTACGAGATTCTAGTAAATCTCGTTAAAGCTTAGCTACCCGGATAAGCCCCTTATAGATCGGTATTACTAAGGACTTAAGGAAGAAGTAAAGGACGAACTATATCGATTAGACTAACCTAAGACGTTTAGTGAATATACCGCGATAGTAATTCGTATCGATAACCGGAACTATAAATAACGCTATTAGAAAAAGTATTAAATAAGCGTTCCGTTCTACACGGCTAATTCGAAGAAGAAATAATTATACCTATGCTAGTTCGGAAATACCTTATATAGATACTATAATAGACTTATAGAGCTTGATAATATTAACCGATAAAGCGATAAGCAGGGTAAAAGGGATATAACTAAAGTCAAGTATTATAACTATAATAGGCTAGGTCACTACGTATACGACTATTATAAGCCTAAGAAAGAACGACCGTAACGATAAGTAAACGCGATTAAGAAAGGAAAACCCTAGAAGGAAATTAACGCTATTAGATACCTGGAAATTTATAGGGATAAAATACTATATATTAACCTTTATTAGGTAACCTGCTACGATAACTATTATCTAGTATACTAATTAGGGAAAGACGGAGCTAGGTACTACCCTAAGAGACCCTAGAAGATACTCGCTATAGTATCTAGTAACGAGTACGATAATGACTATAGCCTTAAGATCCCCGACTAGGATAAGGATAAACTAGCTTTATAAACTATCGCAGAAATCCTTTAGAAATACGGATAGACGAAAGGAGAAGCTAAGAGACAGAAGCAGATCTTAGAAATCCAGGAGGGAGAAGATCGTGCCCGAAAAAGAATCGCCAAGCTCGAAGAGCAAGATTAGGAAACGGAGTCTAACAGAATCCGGGATAATAACACGAACTTCTAGTATTAACCTATAAAAGCAGCCGACTTAATTAAGGAGGAAACTATCTAGCTACGGATACTCGACCAGCTCACGGAAAAACCCCTTAGATAGACCCACTAAGTTTATTTCACTAAACCTAACCTTAGCAAAGCCTACCGTGTAGTACCGATAAACACTAGCGGGGGATAGTAATAAGCTGCACGTTAGCGACCTCACCACGCTTAGGAGGACTAAGACACTCTTACCGACCGGGCAGCGAGCCTATAAGGATCGGATAATTAACTACCTAGGCATAATTACTATAAGCACCGGTTAGACGAATACGACACTACTAGCTACATAATATATACTTCTAAGAAAATCCGACGACTAAGATAAGACTAAGAAGCTTAGGAATCACGCTTCTAGGCCCTTAACGAACGCCTACGACGGATAGAATAACTTTTAATCCAGTACGGGTTCTTGGATAAGGAAATATCCCTCGAACACTAAGCTAAACAGGCAAAAAACTAAGAGTATACTATCGCTAGGAGTATATAAGAGGCACTCGATAGATATACTCTATAATATATAGCAGTATAGGGCACTATTATATTAGAATACGACTTAACGAATATAAGATAAACGCACTATTAGATATAAGCGTAGCAGGAAACTTTATCTTACCGGTAGCCGTGAGAAAGTTCTTTATTCCCTGGGTTAGAAAACACCTAGAAAAGGAGTATAAGATTACTCCGTATACGGGAAAGAACTAGTCCTACGAAGAAGTTATTATTAACTAGGAGACTATACACCTTTAGGTTAAAATCCAGAATAAGACTAGAATAATAAAGTTCGATGTATACGATATAGGTTATAAGGACGTTATCCTTAGTGAACTATAGTTTAACGAATAGAATCCTGATATAGACTAGAAGCTTAGCTAGCTCTGGTAGAGATTAGAGAGTAAGCAGGAGACCACGAAGGAAACCTTACCCGATCCCGATATCCGTCGAAAACAGTAGAAAGACTTACCGATAAAGGAGCCTCAGGGAGACTTAGATAACCGCCAGAAGTTAGGGACTAAGGCGAAGGAAGTACGAAAGACTTTAAGATAGCAGCGACGGTATAACCACCGACGCGTAACTAATATTATTAAAGGAATCTACTAGATCGTCTAAGCAGAAAAAGGACTAGTAATAAGCGATTACGATAGACTCGCTAAGGTATTATTAGAATACCGTAAATACAGAAAGCTATTTGCCGAAAATCTAGAGACCGGATTACCGAAACACCGGCACTATAATTATAAGATACCCCTAAAGGAAAGGACACACCTAAAATTCTTTCTAATTTACGGGCTAAACTAGAAGGAATTAGATACCTTAGAAGAATATCTCGAAGAGATACTAGTAAAAGGCTATATTAGAGTATCCTAATTACCGGCAGGATACCCGATCCTGTTTATACCAAAGAAAAACGGCAAACTACAACTATATATCCATTATCGATAACTTAATGATATAACTATTAAGAACCGCTACCCACTACCTCTTATCTCGGAGATACGAGATTAGCTAGTTAGAGCGTAATAGTTTACGGCACTCGACTTAAAAGGAGCCTATAACTTAATTAGGATTAAGGAAGGAGAAGAGTAGAAGATAGCGTTTTAGACGAAACGAGGATATTTCGAGTACCTTATTATACCTTTTAGACTAATAAATACGCCGGTATTATTCTAAACACTTATTAACGATATCCTAAGGAAGTATCTAGACCACTTCGTTATAGTGTACCTGGATAATATCCTAATCTTCTCTAAGATACTCGAAGAACACCGATAACACGTTTACACGATCCTATAACTCCTATAAAACGCCGACCTATTAGTCGAACCAGATAAAGTTTAATTCCACACGTAAGAAGTTAACTTTTTAGGTTATACGATACGACCTAATAAGATCTGTATAGATAAGGCGAAAGTCTAATACGTCTTTAAGTGGCTATAACCCTAGAATATTCGTGATATTTAGTCCTTTCTCGGACTTATAAACTACTATTAACGATTTATTAAGGACTATAGTAAGATTACTATCCCCTTAACTAAAGTAACTAAAAAGGGACTCGACTTCGAATGGAACGAAAGAATAGAAGAAGCATTCTAAGCTCTTAAAGGAAAGGTCACCAGCGAACCCATCTTAGTAATACCAGACCCCGAAAAAGAATACGAACTCGAAATAAACGCATCCGACTAGGCTCTAGGAGTATAACTCGGATAGCGCGACGTAGAAGGAAGACTACACCCTATAGCCTTTATATCTAAGAAACTTAGTGGACTAGAACTTAACTATTAGATCCACGATAAAGAGCTAATAGCTATTATCGAAGCCTTTAAAGAATAGAGACTATACCTATTAGGAATAAGACACCCGGTATAAGTCTACACGGATTATAAAAACCTCGCGTAATTCACCACTACTAAGGTTCTTAATAAACGATAAATCCGATAGGCAGAATTCCTAGCCGAATTCAATTTCTATATTTAGTATATAAAAGGGAGCGAAAACAGTCGCGTAAACGCACTTAGCCGACTAGGGATACCTAACGAATCACCCAAACCGTAAGCTATACTTTAATAGGAAGGAGAAGCTCTTACTCTAAAGGATAAAGAGGTAAATAGTATTAATCGGATAACCGACACTATATTTAAAGAAGCACACGCCTCGCCGATATATAGATATCAAGGAGTTTATAAAATATACCACCGATTACGATAATAATACGGCTACACAGGAACTAAAGAACGAGTCAGGGACTTCGTTCGTAACTACGATATTTACCAGAAAGTAAAGAGCAGCCGATATAAACCTTACGCACTACTAAAGCCACTACTAGTAGCAGACAGACTATGGAAATCGATTATAATAGACTTCGTGATAGGATTTCCAGTATCCAAAGATCCAGTAATAGGAACCGCCTATAATAGTATATTCATGATCGTCAACCGATTCACGAAATATACTCTTTATATTCTATATATTAAAAACACCATAGCAGAAGAACTAGTAAGTATCTTTATCGACCGCCTAATCAGGGATCACGGCGCACCGAACGAAATCATTACGGATAGAGATAAGCTCTTTACTAGTAACTTCTGGAAAGCAGTTATAAGCTAGCTAGGAACGAAATATAAGTATTCGATAGCGTTTCACCCTATAACGGACGGATAAACCGAAATTATAAACCAAGTCCTAGAATAGTACCTACGATACTACGTAGGGTACGAATAAGATAATTAGGTGTAATACCTGCCACTTATATAGTTTATATATAATAGCTTGTTAAACGAGTTAATAAAGAAAACACTGTTCGAAGTAAATTACGGATATATACCGATAGTATTTAGAAAACCTTTAGAAGGACTAGACGCACTAAGAGCGATAAAAACAGTTAAAAGCATAAAAAAACTACACGAAGAACTACGAACCGACCTAGAGATAGTTAGAACACGAATAAGCAGGTACGCGAACCAATCAAGGATTAAGGGACCAACCCTTTTAAGGGGGGACCACGTCTACCTTATCCGCAAAAACATTAGAATATAACGACTAAGCGATAAATTAGATTTTAAAAAATTAGGACCGTTTAAAATCCTAGAGAAAAAGTTAGATACGAACTATATTCTATCACTACCTCCGATAATAAGGATATATAATAATTTCTATATTTCACTACTTAAACCAGCACCGAAAAACGTAAAAATAATATAAGACACGATCGTGGTCGATACTAGCGACGTGTATAAAGTAGAATAAATCCTCGACCACCAAGAAACGCTAGATAGTACCGAATATTTTATAAAATAGGAAAACTACGACCACGGCGATAATATATAGGAACCTAAAGAAAACCTAATTAATTATAAGTAACTCCTAAAGTAATACCGACAGAATACTATCAGGACCCAGAACCGGACGCCGTGGTCTACGTAAAATTAATATCCAGAAAATCACCTATATCCTACGATAGGATCAGGTTCCAGTTAATCATATTAACCGCACCCGCCACCCGCGCATCGACTACCGCTTCGGACTCCTCGCGATCCGCCGCCTCTAAAGCATTAAAGGACTTAAGGCCACGGGCCACTATAGTCACACCCTTAGAACGAAGAGACTCCCTCTAACGACGGATTCGGGCTAGATAGGCTAAAGACTCAGAAGCTTCCTTCTATGCCTTCTCTAACACGCGATAAGCAGATAAAAGGGAAGCCTCGGTTACCTCCTCCTCCGTTTTAAGACGCTCTATTTCCTTATTAATACGTGTTACTAGGGAGAGCGATTAGTAAGAAGAAACGGCTCGCGGAGAACAGGAAGACACCTATAAGAAGATAGAGGGATACCTGAACTATCGCACGAGCGACCACGACGAATATATTCCCTGTAATAAGAGATACACTTAATTATAAGGCACCAGAAGCCTTTCGACTCGTAAAAGGAATAAGGCATAACTTCTACTCCAGAAAGCTCGATAGTGCGCGATAACTTAATTCGATACTACGTCTTACGAGAAAGCTACGACTTCTGTATATAACCGGATATAATAGTTAGCTATAAGAGAAAAGAAGAAAACCCGGGGGGTTATAAACCCGGGGTAGGCGACCTATTTATACGACCGCTAGGATAGCGCTTAGAAGGGGGAAGGTAATATTACGGCCAGCAGACCTAATATGCACTAAGGACATACTGGTTATAACGTACTAGGGCGGTCAGCGCACCAGGGCGTAACCAGAAGATAACTCAGGACGATATCACGTGCCGGGTCACGTGATAGATAACCGGTATAATATATACCCGCACAGGGAACCTATTAGCATAGGAGGATCACTAGGATCACCAGGGGTCACTTAGTCCGAGAAGTGATCCGGCGTGATCCCGAACCAGGAGATCACCAGGATACCCGTGATCCCGTAGATATATATACCAGCATATCCTAGGTCTTACTTCTATTAGAGAATAAGACATCGATTAATCTAAGTCTTTACCTGGACTATTAGTCTACGCCTGACTCTACCTTATAAAGAAGACGCCTAGTCTTTACGACGTAACTACGACTAGACACTACGAACGATAGTTACTACTCTTTAGTTAACATCCTCTTCTTATTTTAAACTAAAACCTCGACGCCAGTCCCCTATCATCCGCTATACTATAAAGGACCGGAAGCCGTCGTAATATACTAGTGGTTTCTGTTAAAGTCCCCTATAATAAGGGTAGGCTTAGGGACCTATAGGCTTTGTAGCACTCGATCCTCGGTCTAGGGCCGGCTTCTAGGGCCTGAAAAGGAGGGAAAAGAAGAAGAAGAAGTGGAAGAGGAAAAGGGGGTAGGGCTAGGGGGCCGCCCTTAGCTTATCGTTTCGGAGTCCTATTCTATCTAATTATAGACGTGTAGAATATAAAAGGTCTATAGATAATAAACCTCTATAATCTGCGCGTCTATATTGTCTAGAAGGTTATCACGGTATAAAAAATCGATACTAGAGCCCTTTCTTATATAAGTAAGAACCCTAGGGTTAATAGGGAAAAACTAAGTTTTTTAGAATATAGGTATAACGGTATAGAAAGCAGGGTGATTCCGAATAAACTACCCTTCTGGTTTCGAGACGTAGGCTGGTTCCGAGATAAGGACTATATTAGCTAAAGCTTCTAAAGCCTATTCTAGGATAGCCTTTTACGCCGGGGCCTGTTTATCCATGTTATATTAAATAAACCGGATATCTTTCGAACTAAAAGGCCCTTTATTTATGGAATTTAGGGTTTTATAGCTTAAAAAACTTTATAGGCCCTACTAAAGGGGGGGTAATCTCCCTCGTAGTTATAGCACTTATAGATCCTATACTTATAGTCTCCGTATTCTTTATACTTATTATAATAGTGGTATTCCTTCCTATAGCCTTTAACGGCATAGATAAGGCAGGTAACTAGGCCTTTATAGGTCCCCCGGGTATACCCGAATTTCTAGTAGTTAGAGTACTAGATTCTAGGGGCTATAGGCCTATATTTATAGACCTTTAGCCGCTGGCCGGCTATATAAAGCTTCTGTTTTAGGTGGTACTTCTATTCTTTAATAGAGGGAATAGAAATAACCACTATACTGTAAAACGCGTTTAGAGCCCCTAGCTACCGAGGCTTCCCTACTACCCTAATAGGGTTAAAGGTGCCGATTTTTGTAGCTAGGTCCTGTAGACCTTAGGCCCTGTTATAGGCTTCGGTTTAGGGCCTTTTACGGCGGCTTGGAAGGGTCGGGTAAAGGGGTATCGCCACCCCTAAAGGCTTTAGAAGGCACCTGTTTAATAATAGCCTTACACTAGTCGCTTATAGGCTAGGGGGGCTAGAGGGGGAGGTTTAGCTCTTTAAACTATAGGTTCTGCGAGTTTAGGAGCTGTTAAATGCTGTATTGCGGCCCCGGGTTTAAAATAAGGTTCCTGTTAGTTAATAGGCTAACAGCCGTAACTGCAGGGGTTTTTAAGGCCTTATTTAGTCTATTTCGGAGCTCAAGTCTTCCCGGGGAATCCAGGCCCCTGCCGTAGGTTAAAGGATAACCTTAGGGACCTTTTTAGGGTCTATTAGGAGGGGTGCCAGGGGTAACGGGGTAGGGGTAGGGGCTAAGGGTGCTAAAGCCCCTAAAATAGGGGCCTAGGGTGCTATAGAGCCTTTTTTCCCCTTTAAAGCCTCGCTATAAGGGGGTTTAGGCTATTCTATAAGCCTACTCACTGCCTAAGCTAGTTCGTCGACCTTCTATTCGAGTGTAGGAGGCTAGGGGCTCGGGGTTCCGTCGATAGTAGATTTAAGCCCTACGGTTAGGGCCTTAATCTAAGGAGTAGGGTTAAGGGCATAGGCCTGTTAAAGCAGCTGAAAAGCCTGTTAGAGTAGTTCCTTAGCCTATGCCTTACTAGCCGAACTAGTCAACTTCTGGGGCTTAGTCGAGGTTTCTCTAGGGGTTTAGCTATTCTAGGCGCCCTTTTAGCCTATTTAGAGCCTAAAAGGCTCGGTTTTTCAGCAGGGGGGGCCCTAGAAGGAGGGGGGGGGCCCTAAAGGGCGTTTCGAAAGCGCCTTCGGCTTCCGAGTCCGAGGGGGATTCGATTCGGGTCCTAGAAAAACATCTAGGGGTAGGTATAAAAGGGCTAAGGTGCCTTTTCGAATTTAGAGGCATAGCGAGGGTTAAATCCTCTATATTAGAGGTATTACCTATATCTATCTCCCCTAGCCCCTCTATAGTTATAGGTGCCTTATAGGGGGGGGGGGGGTGTTAGGGCCGTTGGGGCTGTTAGGGGTGTTAGGGGTGTTAGGAGCGTTGTTATGGCTAGTGTTATGGCTAGTGGGTTAGTGTTTGTGGTGTTAGGGCTGGGTGGAGGTCGGGGGTACGGCTCTACGCGGCTGGGCTTACTACTTTATCAGCGTGGGCGCACGGGCCACGTTAGACTTTTCCCCGTATATAGGGGAGCTATAAGCCTATTTCCAGGCCTTTTCGCCCTGATAATACGCCTAAATTAGCGCCTGCGCGATATAGGGCTATGAATAGGCGTATAGAGCTTGAAAAGAGCTATCGATTAATATAGGTTTCGAGTGGTTTACGGCGTTTCCGCGTAAAACGTAGGTCCCCCCACGTAAGTTATAAGAAGGATAACCCGTGTAGGCTATTAAGGCGGGAAGCTAGGTATTCTATATAAGGGTAGTATAAGTCCTATAGTATTAATTCGGTGCCGCTAAGTCTCTCGCCATAGTATATACCCTAGCTAGTATAATTGTCAGATGCCACCACACACTTACCGGGGTGTGACTTACGTTATTTTCCACACGGATAGAGTACTTCCGACTAATATATCTATATCGATTTCCCCTCCTTTTACCTTATAGTTAGATATACCTGTTAGCATTTATATAAATAAGGTACGCAAAAGATATATATATGCATTTAAGAAGAGTAAAAGATACTGTGCGGAAATATCTAACTATAAGGTAATAGGAGGGGATATCGATATAGATACATCGATCGGAAGTACCCTATCCGTGTACAGAAATAGCCTAAGTCACACCCCGATAAAGTAGCTATAGGCATCTAATAATACCCGTAGAGTACCTTGTACTCTGCTTTAATACATATATATATATCTTTTACGTACCTTATTTATATAATAATAGTTGTAAGCCCGGCGTTTTGATAAACGAAGCTATTCCGAGAGATCCTACAGCTTTAAGCAGACAAAATAGCCTTAAGTCTATATCGAGTAGTTTAGTATTATTAGCTATGTCCGCCTGCTTTATCTTAACCGTTATTCCGTTACTTAATCGCTTAAGCTCTATCTCGTTCTATCTCTATCTTGTTTAATCGCTCCTTATTTAATCGCTCCTTATTTAATCGCTTAAGCGCCCGTTCGCTTATAATGGTCTTAATAGTTTATTTCCCTATAATCCTAGTTAGTTAGACGATAGCCTTAGTTACGGTAATATCTATAGTAGGGTATACGATCCTTACCTTACTGAAAGAATAGCGTTAGTAGATTAAGGCTATTATATACGATAACCAGGTATTTAACCTTATTAATTAAGTATAAATAATACTAAACCTGATCACGCCTATTAACCACGGGCGCGTAATAAAAATAAAATGAATAAAACTACCGAGATAGCGATTATAACTACCGCCTCCTTCTCGGGATACTATTATAGCTATACCGTAACGTCGGCGCTACGGTATAACCGGAGGAATCGATATATAGTGTTATCCCGACTTTAACCACGTAAACTTCTTAACGGACCTACTTTTCGTACTATAAACACTCCCGCCCCCCCCTCGAGGCAGGACGCTACGCGGAACTAATATAAGACTAAAAGGGGACCGCCGCGCCACTTAGAACCCAGAATAGCTAAAATCAAGGCAGAAATTCAGGCCTTACTAGCTAATAGAAATACGATTAAATAGGTTATTAAGCTAATAAAGAAACTAATTATCATATATAATACTCGTAACGCTACCGGTATAATACCGCTAGTATACTTATACGCTTTCGTCCGCTAAGTTATCTAAGAGGAACTCTAAAAGGCGTTAGCGGTATAAACTAGACCTAGGCTAATATTATAGCCTAGGCTCCTGTAATAGTATTACCGCGCGACCCTGTCCCCCTTAAAATATTCCCCGCTAAATACTACTAAGAACTAATTATCCGTTAAGGAACCCTCCCTAAGAACTGGCCCCTTAAAGCCAGGACCTTAAAGGAAATTATCTAAGCTATAAACGCTATAATTACCCGATATAATACTATAGCAGTATAGAAACTACCTAGCGGAGATATCTACTTTACCTTTACTAAAGAGGTATAGTAGTAGGCTACCTATAAGAAGTACTAGATTAAGAAGGCCTTTAATAAAGGAGCCGCTTTAGCCGCGCGCACCTACCCTACGCTTACTAAGGCTATTTCTTATAAGGTCCTTAACGCCCTATCAGAAAAAGACCTACTAGTATCTCTATAAGATATAAATCCTAAGGCTAAAATTCTCTAAGTAATATAACGAGTACCCTACCACGGTACCGGTAAGGTAGCGTTTCTCCTTATCGAATCGGCTTTACCGGAAATAGTAGTAAGCTTTATCCGGAATACCCTCCTTTTTAAGGGGGTTAGCTATATCTATAAACTATATAATCCTAACCTTAGTTCTCTAAAATACTATAAATACTTATACTTCGGCTATAAGATTAATAGCTACCTTATAGTAGAGAGGGTATACCGTTATTACGCTAAGTCCGAATTAGCGTACCTATAAGGCCTAGGATACTATAATACTACGGCGCCTAGGCGCCCCCGCCGCTACGCCGCTTACGCCGGAGATTATAATACCTTTAACGATTTATACCGGCTATTAAAGAGAGAGGCTAAGAAGACCTATAGGGCGTATAAGTACCGAGCTAGGGACTTTAATATTATATATTAGACCGAAGTAGTATACCTATAGTAGTTATAGATTTTTCCCCCCGATTATTATCTCCTAGGACTTTAACTAACCCCTTTATAGGGGTAAAGGACGACACCGAAAAGGACTAAAGGCTTAGAGGGCTCCCCGACGCTAGGCCTAATAAACGCCTATATATTCCCCCGCGGGATTAGCGAGGTACTATAGTAGGAGCCCTAGACCTAGACCCCGGTTATACTAGGCATATTATCTT
>NW_021167080.1:60273-231709 GCF_003711515.1 Sodiomyces alkalinus F11 | reverse complement strand
CCCCCCCTAATTTAATTAATAAGTATCTATATCCTTTTATAGAATAAAGGGAGGAGTTAGGCGTGGAGGGAGCTCCCGCTCCGGTACCGCGCTAAGTATAATATGATAACGATTTAGGAACCCGGCCTTAACCCTTTCACGAAAAGTCTAGCCTACCCCTCCTAAGGCGTATACCAATTAGTCTAGGGAGGGGGCCGCGCCCTCCTTTATATATATAAAAGATACCCGCTATATAAGTGGACATAGCGGGCCTACTATAACCCCTATACGGTTATATTTAGCACCGGAGATAACGCCCTTATAATCTAGTTAAATCTACTCCGAGAACTATAGTTAGCTAGGATACCCTAGAATACGCTCTTATAGGATATACTTAATATAGTACCGCTATAGGGCTAATATATACTTATGGGGGACTTTATCTTATACTACCCCGTTTAGTCCTAGCTACTACGGTATTACCCTTAGGCTAACGCCCTCCTTAACCTTATAATCCGTTAGAATCTAGACTTAGTTACTTTACCCGGAATTACTATATAGCACCGCCTAAGCCGGCGTGCTAGTATTATTAACCTTATATAGGTAATATAGAGGCTCCGCTATGACTATAACGGCCCCGATAAGACTATTATCGGATTGGACTATTACTTATGGATAGCCTAAATCTATATAGTAATAAATACCGCAGCGATACCGTTATAGGACCCGGACCGGCCTAGGTAGGTCTAAAAGGATTGTAACCTTTTATAGATTCCCTAACTCGCTGCCGTATAGCTATACTACTAGGCTAGCCCCCTTATAATAGCTAAAGAGATCGATATAGCACTTAATACCCTAATCGATAACCTTATAGCCCTAGCTAATAGGGTAGCACCGCGACGCTATACTAATACCCCCGGCATCCTACCTACCCTTTAATAGAATACGGAGCTAACCGCTTTTACTTAGGAAGTAAGGCGTCTTTACTATAAATATATAGCCAGGAAGTCCCGGAGCCGATAGAATAAGTTCTACAAAGCGGAGAGGTGCCGAGATAAGACCGTAATAGTAGCGAAGCGACTATATAAGCGGTATGTATTTACTTTACTTAACCGGGAAGAACGATAACGTTCTTTAGCGATTATATAAATAGACACGAATTAAAGGGAGAGTACCGCTAGCCCCTATATTAATACCGCTACTATACTATAACGATAATAATAACCTAGCTACTATATACGCGGAGAAAGCCGAAATCCTTAACCGTAAGTTCTTCCCCCTCCCTCACCCTACCGCCCTTAGGCCTTTAGGCGTAGAGTTTCCCCCCGGATTATCCGCCGCGATATTAGTATAGCAGATATATAAGGGTGCTTTAAGAAGACTAACCCTTAGGGGGTACTAGGACTTAATAGGCTCCTAGCAGGGCTCCTTAAAGTATATAAACCCCCTTTATATTAAATACTAAGTACTATCTTTATAGTATACCTCGAAATAGGCTATTACCCGAAAAGGTATTATTATATTACTAGTACTTAAGAAAGAAGGTTAGCCGCTAGCTAACTATAATATAGTAAAGAGATAATAACTAATATTACTCCTTAGTATAATAGGTAAGGTCTTTAAGGGAATACTAGCTAAGCGTATCGTCACTATAACGGAGGAGTATTAGCTCCTCCCGGAGGGATAAATAAGTAACTAAACCGGGCAAAGTATAAAAATAATAGTAGAAAAAGTTACGGAGGCCTTAAGGGCGAGCTAGGCATAGCTATAGCGGCACCACTTTAATACTCTAACTAGATAAAAAAGGCGCCTTTAATACTATCCCCTACTCTTACTTCCTTAAGGTACTTAAAAGGAAAGGTTTCCCCTAATAGCTTATTACCCTAGTTAGTAGCTTCCTCTAAGACTATATAGCCTAGCTATTAGGTAAATCAGTTTGATTAGGCCGCCTATATAGGCGTCTAGTCCGCGATAACCTCCGTTTCTCCCGAAAACCACTACTAATATAAGACCCTAGGTAGGTAAAATCGGCTTTTACGTAGTTAAAAACCGGTTTCGGATACCTAAAAACCCACTAAGAAAGGGCCTAAAACTGCGCTAACGACCGCTATTCCTGTCCCGGCTCCCCTATACAGGATACAGCACACCTTATTCTTTCTTACCCTTTTTATAAAGACGAATAAAGAGCCCTGCGGGAAGCCCTAGCAGGCCTACCGCTATCTCTGCCACTATTATTCGGTACTAAAAGAGGAATATAGGCCTTATAGGCCTATCTTTTAGTTATTAAAATAGCTTCGGCGGAGTAGTATAGAGCGTAAACCACGATTCCTGCGGTCTAGTTATCTTACTTTGGTTTTTACTTATTAGGTTGTTTAGGTAGATTGTTACGAAGGATTTTCTGTACTTAGTACGCCTTATTTTATTATACCTAGCTACCGATAGCCTTAGCCCCTAGGGCGATAGGCGCCGCACCATAGCGTTATGGCTGTATGCGCGTAATGAAAAAAAAAAAAATTGAAAAAACCCTTAGCCGCCCTAGACTCGATATAGGATTTAAAGCAGAGGGTCTTATTAAGCTAGATCCTTAGCTAGTGTATAGACTAGGCGGGGAGACCTAGCGTCCTGCGTGTATAATATTGAGGAGGTATAGCTCCTTATATCGCGAGAAGTATAGTACTTCTGTCTTCCCCGGGTCGAATAAAATAGCGTTCTAGTATCCCTATTCGATTATATTATTAAGCAGGGCCTAGGCGGTCTTCGTAGTATCGTTTAGGTTTTAGCCTCTGACTAGGATACCGTAGTCGTTAGCGTAACCAAAACGGGTATTTATTAGGCTAATTCGGTGGATCCGATTAGCATAAAGCAGGAATAGGATAGGGGAAGCCGGGGAACCTTAGGGCAGGCTATATTAAAGGGGGGATATCTCCGTAGTGTATCCCTTATACGAAATACGTGCTTACCTTAAGCTTATAAAGCTATATACCTAGCTAATAAGGTTATAGCGCTAACCTTATTCCCGTAGTCTATAGTAGAGGCGGTTCCGGAGGACCGTGTCGAAGGCCCCCTTAATATCTATTATAATAAGGGTAGCGACTTTCCGGCGATTAAGGGCTATCTTTATATGATATATTAGGGTAGCTACTATATTAGTGGTAGATCGCTTAGGGAGTATACTAGTGACCTAGGCGTGAAGAACGCTATAGGCGATACTAGATTAGGCTAAACGCTATCCGATTAGGCGTTTAAGGCCTTTACCTAGGTATAAAATGAGGGAGATAGGTCGCTAGCCTTTATATATTCTAGCGTTCCTATTCGGTTCAGGAATTATAACTACCTTCGCTCTCCTAAAAGGGGAAGGGTAGTGCCCGAGGTCTAAGGAGGCTTAATAAATAAAGCCTTATCGTGTGGTATTAAATAGCGGGCTAAGCCGCGCGGAGTACTATAGTAGTGATTTCGTTAGCGCCTAGGGATATATTTCCTACTAATAGAACTACCCGTCGGGCTTCCTCGGGGTAAATAGCCCTTTATTAGGGGAGGGTTTTTTTCGGGCAGGTAAGGGTAAAGGGGGGGATATTATTAGATATAATCGACCTTTTAAGTAACCTTCTACGTAACGATTTAGCTTTCTTACTAGACACGGTAAATACTCTATTACTATCCTAAAGAGGGGGTAACTAAAGCTATAATCGTGGTATATACTAGCCTATAATCTTATAAAGGTCCTTATCTATCTTAATACCTCCGATTTATAACTACTGGTACACGGCTTTCGCTTATCGGATAGTCTTTCTAAGGTAGGCGCGGGCTTTTATAGCCTACGGGGATCTTATATCTTCCCTATAGGCTTAGTAGAATACACGCCGTGTATTCTTAGCGTAATCTATATTCTACTAAACAGCCGCTTTAAAAGTAAGCTTACTCTTCTTACCTACTATCTTAAGTGCGTTATATAATAGCAGGATAAGCTCCTCCGCTATATTATTAAGGTCCTTAATCATGTTAAGGGCCTTAGGTCGTAAGCTTCGCAGTTGATTACTAGAGGTCCTTTTTCGGATACCACTCCGCCGATATAACCCGTATTTAGCTACGCTAGCGATTCAAGGTTCGCGTGCCCTAGTCTTTCGTACCATAAACGGGCGTCTACCACGCTTATAGGCTTTAGTTCCCTTAAGCTATTAAAATAGCTCTGCTACTATGAGCGTTATAGTATGCCCTCGGTTGCTTTAACGGTATATTAGCCGTTAATATTAGTTAACGGTAAGGAGGTATATCGGTCTATTACGAAGATATCTCTACCGGTCATAAAAACAGCGTTCTAATCCTTCTATAACCTATACGTGGCTAGTAGCGTTATAGGATATCCGTCTATAAACGCCACGTTCTTTAATATAAGGGTATAAGCGCGATCTTTAGTATCTTTAACCTAAAGACGCAGCGTGCCGTACCCCTCTACTAGATTAGAGGTGACGCCACCTATCTAAAATTACATAATAGTAGTAGTAGGCTAGAAGTCCTTGAGTAGGTGGCGTTAATTAGTTATATACCTTAGGGACCCCGAATCGATTAATAACTAGTTAAAAAGGTCGTTACTAACCACCTATTTAGTCTATAAGAGCAAGAAAACCAACGACAAAGCCACTGCTTCTCCTATAGAATTAGAGGCAAAATATTTATCGTAAAAGCTATTATTAGAATCCTCTTCCCTATTATTAACGAAATTAAATACTTCCTTAGACTAATCTTTCTCTAGTAACTTAGCTTTAGACTCTTTTACCTTATTTTTCGCCTTATCGATATCCTTTTTAATATACTCCCTAAACCTCTTTTACTTAGAAGCACTCTAGCTCTGAATAACGCGGTTATAGCGTTCTACTACCTTCTTCGCGGGCGTAAAGCCCTTTTAGCGGCGTGTCGGATTAACGTTCGGGTAAACACTCTAAGGAAAGTAATAGCGTTTAGCTCTTCCTATCTTAACGTAATCGTAGATAAATTCCCTTACCGAAGAATCCTCTTTTCCCTATTACTACTAACCTCCTTAATTAGCAGGCTACTATCTACTATCTTTATCCTTTCCTAGGAATATCGCCGTATAAAACGATAACGCTATAGGCTTCTTATTAAGCCTATAAGGATACCTATAGCGTAACTAGACCGTATATTCGTTTATAACCTCTTTAAAAGTAGGTTAGTCTTCCTTATCTTCCCTTAAAATCTCTATACAATACGCCTCTAACTACTCTAGAGCTATAGTACCGATAGCCCTAAAAAATACGTTAAGTTACTCCTTTATAGTATTAGAGGACCTAACGCTATAGGTCTTCGAATCTCGGTATAGCGATATAAAGTCCTAAAGCTAACGCTTATAGGGTATCCTCCGTATATTTTATATATATTCTTCCTATCTCTTCTTAACTAAGGACTTCTAGACAGCGTTAGTAGGTTTAAGATAGTCCTTTAAGGTAATTAGGATATCTTTAACCTCCTTCTTCCCTACGTACTAATTTTTAAGGTTAGGATTAACTATCTTCGCGATATAGTCGTAAAGAGTAGCTAGACCTTATTACTATACCTGATATCTATTCTCTTTTACGTTCTATGGCTTAAACTTACGATCCTAGGTATTATCGTCGTTACCTTCTTTTAGTTCTAGAGGTTCCGAGGATTCGAGCTATTCGGGACGTTTGGATTCCTTAAGGTCTGGATCAATAAGGTTAGAAACCTGGTTAGCGTAGGCTATCTGCATAATAGCCTTAATCTAATAACGCTAGTCTTTTAGTAAGATAAGGATCGTATAGCCTATTATAGGTAACGCCGTAGTTAAGGCTATTATCTAACTAACTAGGGTTATAGGGAAATAAACTGTTAAAGCCGACTATAACGGACCGATTAAATAAGGAGCGATTAAACGAGATAGAATAAGATAGGGCTTAAGCGATTAAATAAGAGGCAATTAAGCGATTTATTAACGGAATAACGGAATAACGGTTATAGTAAAGTAGGCGGACATAGCTAATAATACTAAGCTAACCGCTATAGACTTAAGGCTATTTTAACTGCCTTAAAGCTATAGGATCTATCGGAATAGCTTTATTTATTAGAACGCCGCGCTTATAAGTATTAGTATACTAATTAATAAGGTACGTAAAAGATATATGTGTGTATTAAAGAAGAGTAAATGATACTCTGCGGAAATATCTAACTATAAGGTAAAAGGAGGGGAAATCGATATAGATATATCGGTCGGAAGTACTTTATCCGAGTACATAAATAGCGTAAGTCATACCCCGATAAGTGTGTGGTGGCATCTGATAAGATCCTTAACGCGAGCGAAGAGATTATTTCGGTAATATACGCGCTAAGTATCTAAGGGGCTAAGACCTAGTATACTTATATAATTCATAAGGTCGTCGATTCTATCGGTAAGATTAAGGTTATAGAGGAGCTAGTTGCCGAGGAAGCTCTAAAACGGATAGGGGTAAAGCCTATACGTGTTTATAAGCGCACCTAACTAAGCAGAGACGGGCTATCTAGCGAGGTAGTCTTGTTCTAGTTATAACCGAAATATCGATTTTAACTATTAAAGACGTTTATATTATTAAGGCACCGCGAAAACCGCTGCCTAATCGTATAATACGATAGATACTAGGGATACTACCCCCGATACGCCTATAACGGAAAGGTCCAATATATACGATACGGTGGAACCAGTTAAAAAGACTACTATACCTACGAAGTTAGATATATTAACTGCTACGGACCCTATATAGCTAAGGACCTAAAATACCCTGCCCGCCCGAAAAGGGTTAACGGCGAGGTTATCGCCCCGATAAAGTCTAAACTTAGTAAACTCCGCGCGGAGGGTAATACCGCCCGAGTAAAGCTACGAAGCACGATTACCGTCTCCGGCGCTAGCGGTACTAACGCTAGTAATAGCGGGGAGACCTAGAGCGGGGTTACCGATATAGAGGTCGATACCGCCTCCTCCTCTAAGGAGGAGGCCGTGGACTATTAAGAAGGTGCCCTGATAGGAGCCACTAAAAGGACTTCCACGCCCCCCCCCCTAGCCCTTATCCCTCCTCCCTAGACCCCTAGGAAGTAGAAGGCGGGAGACCAGGAGGATCTAACCCCTCTTACCGCGATAAGTAAGAAGCCTAGTATAATATAGTCGTGGCTATAGAATGATAAACTGGTAAAGTCGGTTATAATATCCGTCGAAGACGCTATTAATAAACCGGCGAACTAACCGGGAAAGAGGGTACCGGCGAGCCTTACCCCGGGCGGGCCTAATATACGTTTAATATAATGTAGATAAGAACCGTAACTTGCTTAAAGCTATACTAGCGATAGCATAAGAGGCTAAGCTAAGTTCGATATATTAATATACTAAGAACCACTAAAAGGAGAAGCCCGGGTTAGGATACTACTAAACCTGCCGGGCTATAAGAAATTCTCGCCGATACGAATATAGCTAGAACCTAGGTAGGAGCCTAGCTAGGGTGGTTATATACGTGAAGGCGGAACTAAACGTATACTAGATAGAGTCCCCGAGTTAGAGATTAAGGGACCTATTACTAGTAAAAGTTAACGGAATACACTTCCTAAACGTGTATAGGGGGATCGGAGAGGCTAATACCTAGGACTCGTTAACGGGCTAGGAACCCCTAGCGAACATTATAATAGGAGGAGATTTTAACGCCCGCTTTAGAGATTAGGAACCGGACGTGATATAGATAACGGGAAGAGGAGAGGAGATCGCTCTATAGATAGAGGACTACGGGCTAACCTTATATAATAACCCCGGCGAATCGATATATAGTAGAGGAGGATTCTAGACTATTATAGACCTAGTATTCTCCTTAGCCCTTTAAACCGATATAAAGGTAAAGGTAGAGGCTAGAGCTCTAGCTTACTACTACCTATTAGCGGGATAGATTAGTACCGGATATATTAATAGGGAGAATACGCCGATTAGACTAACCCGGTTTATACTCCCTAAAGATAAAGAGAAATAGGCCGCTATTAAGAAGGAGGTATAGGATAATCTATAGCTTTTCTAGGATATAAACCGGGGGACCTATAACCCTGAATCTATTAACTAATAGGTAATAACTGATTAATATTATTATACACCTACTACGGCGATTTAGCACCGAATATCGAGGTCTGGCTAATAATAGATAACTATAGTAGAACGACGAATACAGAGAGGCTCATAAGGAAGCTATCCACTGTAGATATCACGACCCCTTGGACACTATAGTATAGGATACGTTTAAGTAAACTATAAAGCGGGTTAGTAAGGAGTACTAGAATAAGAGGATCGGTGGTATAAAGAACACCGAAAAGCTATATAAGGTGATCGGCTAGTATAAACTAGGGGAGGGACTTACCCCTCCCCTAATCTTTCACGACGGTCTAGGGTACTATAACGACGAGTAGAAAGAAGCTCTTCTACGTTATATAAAGCTAGTAAGAAAGCCGGAAACTAACGATATAGAGGATTCGTGGAATTACCTAGTAGACTAGAAAAGGACTATCCCGGAGGATAGACTAATTCTAAGAAATAAAGTACGACGCTATACTATAGAAGTTACTATAATAGCGCTAAGTAACGATAATATTAGCGTCCCCCTCCTCCGATTTATATAGCCGGATATCGAAGATAAGGTTACCCGACTATTCGAAGCCTGCCGATAAATTAGATACTATCCACGCCCCTTCCGTAAAGGAGATATAGTAATAATCGATAAACCTAGTAAGGATACCGGCACGGTTACCGGGTATAGACCGATATAGCTACTTAGCGTGCTAGGTAAAGGCCTAGAGCGTATTATAGCTAAATAGACTATATACTAAGCGATAATAGCGGGTATTCTAAACCCTTAGTATATCGGAGTATTACCGGGGCGATTAATAGTCGACCTCACGGTAGTTCTTATATATAAAGTCGAGTTATAGCTAGCTTAAGGGAAGTAGGTTATTACCGTGACTAATAACGTGAAAGGCGCCTTTAACACGGTTCTCCACGGATAGTTCGTGTATAGGCTACGTTAATAGGGGTAGGATAATCTAACTATTAAATAGTAGGAGAGCTTCGCCTCGGAACGATACGCGAGAGTAATCTTCGGGAACTCCTATCCCTATAAGTATACCCTATTAGACCCCGTAGGACTCCTATAAGAGTTACCCGCTTCCCTAATCGGGTACGCCCTTAGTATCGCAGATATACACCGTCTACCTAATAAGGGGAATCGCTTCGGCTACGCGGACGACTTATACGTTATCGCCGCCTATAAGGACGCTAATAAAGCCGTACGCCTAGCCATTATTATAGTAGAATAGTAACTCTAATAGTGTAAAGATAACGGAGTCGAACTAGACTATAGTAAAGTAGAGGCCTAGCTTTTCTCGCGTAGTAAGAACCCCTAGTTCCCTATAATCGAGATTCCTTATTTCGAGTATAAGGTCACCGTAGCTTATACCGTCGATCCGAGGGGGTATAAGACACCCGCGCCTATTCGGTGGCTCGGTATCTATATAGATAGGTACCTGGAATTCCGAGAATACGTAGAGACGTGGGTAAGGAAGGGACTTAAAGTTACTAACTATATACGAGGCCTTGCCGGGGTCTCCTATAGACGTAACCTAGCACTACTTCGACGTATAGCTCTCGCCTACGTGCTTACAATAAATAATACACTACGCCGCGGAGATATAGTAGGAAGGACGGAGGGCCCCGGTATAGGGCCGCTCCGATATTATTAGTATAAAGTAATGCCGGTCACCCTCCGGACACCTACCACGACTACCTATAATAACTCAGGTATAGTTAACGATAATCCGAGCCATTATACCCGCTTAGAAGATAGTCCCGGTGCTAGCTCTTTACCGGGAAACGGGTATACCTATAGTAGAAGAATACGCCGAGGCCTTAAGGTATAGGTACACGGTTCGTCTAGTAGGATTAGAAAAGGAATACCCTATAATATAGGCTATTACGATAATCACTAAGGGGGATATAAAGAAGACTAAGGCACCGATTCGATAGTAAAGGATTCTCCGTATACGCTACCTAGTTAAATAGACCCCTTAACGCGGCCCCCTAGTTTAACCCCGATTCACCGGGCGCCGGTACTAAGATAGTATACCGTTTAACACCTAACGTAAAGAAAAAGCAGCTAAAGCCTTTAACACTTAGGTAAATAACCTCCCGTCAGATTATATATTAGTCTTCTCCGATAGGTCGTAGAAAGACTAAAGCGTAACCTAGGCCTACTCTATTTAGCGTAGCGGTTAAGAAATTACCTCGGGTCGCGGATATTTACGGAACGTAGTAATCTTCGATAAAGAAGTAACTAGAGCGAGTCGCGGACTAACCGTAGTACTACGCCTTTTATAGATAGGCGGGGTAACCTACTATATCGATAACTAGGTAGTACTTAGGGGGCTAGCCGGCACCGCCCCTAGATTGTTGTAATACGAATTCCTATACTAGTAACAGCTAGCAAACGAGAATATATACCTCCGCTAAAGCCCGGGGTATATAGGAATACCGGGTAGTAAATAGGCCGATAAGCTATACTCGTATAAAGACACTTTCGGTATCCCGCCGGAAAATATGATACTAGCCTAGGCGGGGGTTAAGGCGTTCTCGTAAACCCGTACCCGAGCTAGGCTAATAAGTGGTATATAAAGAATCGACTAAACAGATATAAGAAATCTATCTAGAGGCGACTAGGGTTTAGTTAACGGGAACCGAAAGAACTAAAACTCCCTTATAAGATATTAATACGCCTTTTATAGGTATATACAAGGTATAGAGATTTCGATGACTATTATACACGGTTTAGACACGACGACTATATAGCGGAATACGGTTATAGGCATAAGAAGACGAGAGAACACTTCGCCTATTACCGTAAAGTCAGGGGTATTAAGGATAGTAAGTAGCCAGCTATACTCTAGTATAAGGAAAAACGACGCTTCGACCTAGAAAAGACTCTCTAGTCGAGATTCTAACGAATAACGAGGCCTTTACCTCGCTAAATAACGTAACGGGCTTCTTTAATAAGATATACCTATTATCCTCGAGTAGAGGAGTGCCCACTATAACGTAGGGGTAAGGAAAAACGGAAGTAAGGGAGCCCCCAAGGGTATACCGCCTAACTTAACTTAGAGAAATTTCTTTATCTTATATACTTATATAATAGTATAGTATAGATCGTATCGGAATTTAGTGGATAGAAGGTATAGAGTTAAGCGATTAACACTATAATAGATAGATATAGGTATATAGAGATCGCACCGCCCGATACTCTATTACGGAGTGCGGATCCAGTTCTTACTGGATCGCGCTAAGGCGTTAAATAGTAACACACACACACACACACACACACACACACCGCCGTTAATCTGGTATCTACGGCTCCTACTACGGCTAAGTCTCCTTAAACCTTTTCGTCCACTACTATAGCTAACTAACCTGCTTCTATAAGCAGAAGAAGCCGTCCTTCTATTATTCTAAAGGCTATTGCCGAAAGGCCTACGTATAGCAGGCGTCTAACCGACTATTATACCCCTCCTTCCTTTTATACTTTTTATAATTAGATCGAGATACCGAAGAAGCCGCTGCTGCGCCCCGATATACCTAAGGAACCTCTAAACTGGTCTTAAATACTGAAGAGTCCCTATAAGTTGGAATAGATTAAGGCCGCCTTATAGGAGGTCGGCACGCTTAGGTCAATAGGCACCTTTAAATAGTGGGAATAGTCCTACTAGCAGGGGCATAGCTAGGGACTACCTAAATTAGTTCTAAGGCCACTAAACCTTAAATAGGTTTTTAAGTATAAAGTCGATCCTACTAGTTACGTTAATAAGTTTAAGGCACGCCTATACGTTTAAGGGGATTAATGACCTAATAACCCACCTTAGCGCCTACGCCTCTACCCTCGCTAAAAGGACCTTTAGGTCGCTAATAGGTATTATAGCCCACTTCGATCTCGAGACTCGGTAACTTAACGCCGTTAACGTATTCACTAATACCCTACTTAACGAAGAGATCTATATTAAGGACCCCCCCGGTTAGTAGTTACTCTAGTTAGCTATAGGCCTTAAAGCCGATAATTAACTCGAGGACCTTTTAAAGTAACGCCCTCCTATATAACGTAGAGGGATTTAAAGGCTACGTCGAGCGTTATATAGCCTACGGTATTCTCTAAAGCTATAGCACTAACATCTCTTTTCCGTACTAGGTAAGTACGGTTTAAAGTAATTAATAGAAGACGATTACGTCTTGAAGAATAAGGTCCTAATTACTTTCTTTTACGTTAACGATGTTATCCTAATCTACTATAAAGAATATTAACCTGCTACTAATAACCTAGTATAGTAGATATAGAAGAGCTTCTAAATCAGGGATCTAGGACTAATTAAGTAGTTCCTTAGAATCCGCGTAGGACACGATCGTTAATAATATAAGCTATAGTTATCGCTTAATAGCTATATTACCGATAAGATAAAGGCGTTATAGATGGATTATAGAGGTCGTAAGGTTAAAAGTTGTCTTCCTTATCATAACGTTCTATAGCCTGCCGACTAATAAGCCTCCGAAGAATTAATATATCTATATCTTCGGAAGGTCGGTTCTATTAACTACGCCGCCTATTAAACCCGGCCTAATATCTCTAAAGCCGTTTTAAGGCTTACCGAATTTAGCACTAACCCCTTAAAATAGTATCACGAAGCTATGGATAGGTGCCTAAAGTACCTCGGCTCGATAAAGACCCTATACCTTTACTTCGGACCATATAAAGACTACTAAAAGCCTGCACTCTTCTATGCCTCCGACGCCGCCTTCACGGACGACTATAAGACCAGGTATAGCTCCGAAGGATATATTACCCTGCTATTAGGGGGTCTTATAGACTAGAAGGTAAATAAGTAAATAAGCGTCGTGACCTCTAATACTAAAGCCGAGCTTATAGCGCTTTCTGCTACTACTAGGCAGTATATCGCGATAAGGCGTTTAATAAAAGACCTAACTAATATTAACCTTTAAGGAGAAACCACTAATAGTATACTACGATAATTAATACACTAAGTAGCTACTAGAATCCCCTAGGCCGTAGGTTACCTTAAAATTAAAGTATCTCGATATCCACGCCTTTTAAATCCGATAAACCGTCTAAAAGGGGACTATCTCGATTAATTAGATCCCCACTAACGATAGAGTTAGCGATAGTCTTATAAAGGTACTCCTATCGTAAAAATATAGGGAGTTTGTATATCTGCTTAGTATAGAGGTCCCGCCGAAATAGGATTGAAGTAACTAACAGGGACGAAGTCCTTTTATTACGTTTTTAATTAAAGGAAAACGGTTAATTAGACTATTGTTCTAAGTGTTTTTATACCCCTATAGACTGTTATTTAGGTACTGCTTTTAACACTTTTTAACTGCGTTTTGGCTTTAACGCCTTTAACACCGTTAATTAATATCTAGGCCTATTTTACCCTAGATTTACGGCTTCAAATTAAGCAGAACAGTCAGGATTAATCCTGCAGTTCTCGGGGGGTGTACTAGATACTATAGCCACCTTATCGGGGTATAATAAACTACATGGTGTTAGACGTGTAGAGTACCTCGGTCCTATGTATCCACCCTTATTTCCCCTGCTTTTTCCGTATAGTTAGACATCCCTATAAAGTATCATAAACTTCACTTAGATATATATACACATAATTCCGCGTACCTTATTTATGTTCTGACAAGTGTTATTATAGTAAATAGTCTCCTTCCGATATCGCGGTAACGCCTTACTAATAGCCTATAAGCTAAGGAGCGCCTAAAGACGGCGGCTTTATCATTTAAACGGGCCGTTACTCGGGTGCTACTTTCCGGTTATAGCTATAGCGGTATCTTATTAGTAGAGGTGGTTCTATAAGATATCCGTTGCTAGACTTATCGTATAGAGGGTATACTAGGTATTCTAATAGACTATTAGGTGCGTAGTCCTTTTTCGATTTCGCTACGGCGCCTCCGCGGTAATAGTATAACTAACTAGTTCTAGGGCCTTAAGTATATTAAGAGCGGCGTTAGCGCCTCTAAGTAGGGTAATACTACTAGTAAGGAGTAGAGGGCTATAGCCGATAACGCTTTAATAACGCCGGGGTCCTGGCTTATAGGGCCTATATTTAATACTAAACGGACTATTATATTAATTCTTCCCCGCTATAGTACTACCGCGTTCTTATAGGCTTTTATAACTTTAAGGGCAAGGCGGAAGTCGTTAAGCCTTTTCCGTTATAGCAACTACTTAGCTATCGCCCCGGCTTCTTTATTATAGTCTAGCGCGTTATATAGATCACCTTTAGTCGTGAGTAGTCTCCCCACGGCACTAAAGAGCTCCCTACGCTTATCCTCGGGTATATCCTTATACTAGAGCACTATATACTCTATTATCTTTGCCCCCCTGTTACCGTAAGGGCACCGTGTTATTAGGAATCCCGGCACCTTTACCGTAGCTAGGAAGGCTTATAGGCCTAATTTTTCTAATCTAATCTAGGCAAGTACGGAGCTTTATAGCTTAAAGAGTCCTTTATATTTCCGGAGGGTATATTATATTAAGGGGCGGCTTAGTGCCGCTATAGTATAGGTATAGGGCCGCTATGCTTCCGCCTAGGCTTAACCCTATTCCCTTATAAGGGCCTTCCTTAGGGGTAAGGTTCCGGCCTAGGTTATTAGGGCGGTAAGCTATACTATCTATATAAGGGTAGCGTAGGTCCTATAATATCGATTCGGTATTATTAAGGCTCTCGCCGTGGCGTATACTCCGGCTAATATCTTATCTTCGGTCCCCTTTTCTTATATTTAGAGGATCTTTCGGGCGCTTAGGCTTAAAAGGTATAGGTTAAGGGGGGGAATAAAGGTCTTTTTTTTAAGGACCCTAACCGGCGTGGCCTTATAGGCTCTGGCTACTAATTAGAGGCATCGGTTCTATACTACTACAAGTGCTATTATAGGGCCGTACCGGGGGCCGGCCCTTATTTTATAAATAGTTAAGGCGTAATAGGTAACTACTAGTCTTATTATTATATATAAAGCTATACCCCTACGCTACTTTACTAAGCCTTAAGAGGGCGTATATTTAAGTAGCTAGTCGGCTCTTTACCTCTTTAGCGTATCGCCGGAAATCGAGTATCCTATTTAGCTAGACGCCTAGGAGCCTTATCGCCTCCGTTAACGGCACCGAAGTAACGCTAAGGGGGAGCAGGGTAAGGGAGGGTTAGCGTGACTTTATAAAGGGGATATAGATATACTTAGCTAGCTCGAATTATAATCCGCTTATTATCTTTTAGTCTATGTAAGTATACTACGCGGCGGCGAGGCGGTACCGTATTCATACCTCTATTCTGCCAAAGGCGATAATATTTATATTACTAGTAAAACCTACTACTATCGTTTAAGGGACCCTTTCTAGCTCCTTATAAAAGGTAGAGATATAAAGAATAAAGAGGATAGGGGAGATCGGGGAGCCTTATAGTATACCCCCGCGGAGGTACCGTGGGGGGGCTATTTCGCTATCAAGTAATAGCTAGGCTATACAGTCTTAGAGGAAGCTGCTAATTAGGGTAATAAGCTATTAGGGGAAGCCCTTCCTTTTAAGTACCTTAAGGAGGCGGGAGTAGGGGATAGTATCGAAGGCGCCTTTAATATCTAGTTAGAGTGAGTATTAAAGCGGTGCCGCCGTGGGCCTAGCTCGCCCTTATGGCCTCCGTGACTCTCTATACTACTATCTTTATACTCCGCCCGGTCCGGTTACCCATCTATCCTTCCGGGAGGAGCCGATACTCCTCCGCTATAGCGGCGATACAGTCGGCTAGTATCCCCTTAATCTAGGCGGATTATAGTAATCTTTAAGTTATATTATCATTATAGGAAGAACTTAAAGTTCGCTTTTATCTAGAGTGCTGATTTAGCGTTACGTAGAAGTCTAATAACGATCTAGCACGTGTATAGATCGAGAAATAGGGTAGTAATCTTTATACCGTTATAGGCCTTATTAAGGCTAAAGAAATTAACCTCTACCCTTTACCACGGCCTTATCGGCCGGTACGTGGTTAGCCTCCTTAATACTGGCCTCCTAACCTTACTAAGGGCGTAGGCCTTATAATCCACTAAGAGGACCTTTTCCTTTAATAACGCTACCAGCGAGGGTATTCCTTATATTTTAGAGGGTAGTAGCGCCGGTATGCCCTAGCCTCTTATACTATAAACGAGTATTAGCTACGCTTATAATTAGTGCTATAGAGCTACTAAAGAAGCTATTAGTGACGAGCTGCTATTATTAACGGTTTATTAGAATAAGAGCGTACTGCTCGTTAACGTTAGTAAGTAATAGGGCTAATAAGCCCTTTTCGGCAGATCCTGTAACCTTAAAGACCTTAAGGTCGGTATTAAAAACGATACCCTATTCCTTTAATCTTCTAGTTACGATGAAGGTTATTAGGTAATCTTATATAAAAGTAACGCGATTTAGCACTAAAACAAAGAGATTACTATATTTATCGTTTACTTCTAATTATATCCTGCTATAGCCTTTAACTAGCTTAGTCTCTCTACTACCCGTTTAAAAACGATACTCTTCTATAATAGGTTCGAAGTCCTATAGTAAGTCTTCTTAGTTAGTGATATACCTTAAAGTGCCGGAGTCGATTAGTAGTTAGTTCAAGAGGTTACTGCTAACGTTACTATTTAGTTATAGAAGGGAATATATTCTATAGGATTCCTTATCGGAATCCTTATCCTAGTTATCGATAAAATTAGATACCTCTGTTAACGATTCTTTCGGCTATAACTTCTAAGAGTCTTTTTTACTACCCGTTTTTAGGCTTTTAGCGTCCTTTTCGATATTCTCCCGGAATCTCTTTTAACGTTCGTTATCTTAGGTCTTAATTATACGGTTAACGCGTTCTAAGATCTCTTTTAAAGGTATATATCCCTTCTTTCTATATACCTCGTTAACGTTTGGGCACTTCTATAAAGGCTTATAATTATATTTACTCCTCTTCTTATTACGGTAATCGTATAACTACTCCTTCTTCTATTCGTTAGATAATTAGTTACCCTATTATCCTGATTATACTGGATAATTCTTACCTTCTTTATCCTTACCTAGGAAGGTTACTGTATAAAAGGATAATACGGTAGGCTTTTTATCGAGTCGGTACGGGTAGCGGCGATAAAGCTATATCGTATACTCCTCCTCGATAAATTAAATTAAAGGTAAGTCTTTCTCTTCTAGCTATAGGAGCTCTATAAAGCGTCTCTTTAACTACTTTAGTGCTACGGTACCTATAACGTTAAAAAAGCCGTTAATCTAATCGTTTTTAGTATCGTAGGCACGAACTTTATACGTCTTAGCGTCGCGGTGTAGCTTAATAAAGTCTTCTAGCTAGCGCTTATAAGGTATACGCCTAACGTTTTAGAGGTACTCGTCCTAGCGTCTCTTAATTAGTGACTTCTACGCGGCGTTTATCGGCTTGAGGCGCGTCTTAAGGGCCTTTAATATATCCCTTACTTCCTTATAGCCAGCGTACTAATTCTTTAAAGCAGGGCTAACCGTTTTCGCGATATAGTTATAGAGTACTTACATCCCCCTTTTTTTAGCCTTATACCGATCCTCTTCTACCTACCAGATCTTAAACAGTATATCCTAATTACCTCTTCCGTTAATAGAGGCTAGAGGCGTCGGTAGATCCGTTCGAATACGGCGTTTCGGCTATTTAGCTTCTTTAAGGTCGGGATTAGTAAGGTCGGCGATACTATAGGAGTGCGCGATAGTTATCACGGCTTTAATCTAAGACCTTTAGTCTTTCGGAGTAGTAATCGTTACGAGGCCTATAATAAGCACTATTACCGTGAAAGCTATTATTATACTAATAAAAAGCAGTGGAATAGAATAAACGAATAAGTTAATCGACTATACTAAACGCTTAAAACAATAGTGCGATTAAAACGATAAAGTAACTAAATAAAACTAAAGTAGGCGGATATTACTAATAATACTAGACTACCTACTATAGATTAAGGCTTATTTAATAGCCTAGAAGCACCGTTGCCTTAGATTAGTAGCCGGAGCCTATAGGGCTACGCCGGTTAGGGTCCTCGAAAAAGAGACCTTTATCCCCCCCCTTAACCTATACCTCTTAAGCCTAAGTGCCCGAAAGATCCTCCGGATATAAGAAGAAAGGACCGAAGGTAAGATATTAGCCGGAGTATATACCGCGGCGAGAGCCTTAGTAACACCGAATCGGTATTATAGGACCCACGCCGCCCTCGCTTGGATAGTATAGCTTATCGCCCTAACGACCTATGCCGGAACGGCGCCCCCGCGGAAGGCCTTTATAAGGGAATAGGGTTAAGCCTAGATAAAAGCACGGCGGCCCTATATCTATACCGTAGCGGCACTAAGCCGCCCCCTAATATAACGCTCCCTCCGGAAATATAAAGGGCTCCTTAAGCTATAAAGCTCCATACTTACCTAGATTAGATTAGAAAAACTAGGCCTACGAGAATTCCTAGCTAAAGTAAGGGTGCCGGGCTTCTTATTACCACGGTACCCTTACGGGGATAAAGGGGCGGAAACGGCGGAGTATATAGTACTCTAGTGCTAGGAGGTAACCGAGGAGGACTATAAGGACCTTTTCGGTGCTATAAGGACACTACTTATAACTAAAGGAGATTTATAGGACGTACTAGAACACGATACTAAGGCCGGGGTAGTTATAAGGTGGTTCCTATAACGGAAAAGGCTTAAGGACTTTCGCCTTACCCTTAAAGTTATAGAGGACTACGAAAATAGCGACGGTACCGAAGCGAGACCGGAGCGGGAACGAAACGGTATAGCGAACTAGTTAATTATTAGTAGGGGTCCTATAAGCCGGGACCCCGGCGGTATTAGCTTAGTACTAATAGGGCGCTATTAATAATTGTTATCCTTATCGCCCTTAATAATACTAATACTACTCTTAATATACTTAAGGCCCTAAAAGGACTAGTTAGCGAACTATTACTGCTAAGGGCCGTAACGGGGCTAAAAGGAGGCTATTTATAAGGTGCTCTAGAATTAGGTCTATCTTACCCTCCTAATGCCTTATTAGGCGAACTAACTCCTATAACTCCGCCGGCGCGGTACCGCCGCGGCCCCGACTAAAAGGTAACGCCCGCCTTAGAGCCCGGCTAAAAGACCGGGACGCTATCCCTAAGCGCTCCTTAGCCTATAGCTTATGAGTAAGGAGACTACCACGGCACTATAAGGGGATATTTATAGTAGCGATACCGTTATTACCGGCGGTCTTTACCGCTATATACGCCGTATAAAGATCTATAAGACGCTATTACTGCTTTTTAGTAGCGGAGGGGACTTATCGAGATAATTAGAACACGCTATTACGGTATACCTATAATACTATAACGGTATTAGCACGACTTATATCCTTATATAGACGCCGGCTATGAGTATATCAAAAATAGGCTATACTAGTTCTTATAGTATTAAAGTAAGCCTCTATATTACCTAGGTAGGTGCCTAAATACTTACTATAATATATATAACTACCCTAAGTTAGCTATTACGGCACCGTATCGATACTACTAAGGCTTTTTTTTTTTTTTTTTATTCATTACGCCCTTGCAGCCCTAAAGCTATGGCGCGGCGCCTATCGCCCTAAGGGCTAGAGGCTATCAGAAGCTAGGTACAGTAAAATAAATTAGAGCGTACTAAACAAAGGAAATCCTCCGTAATAATCTGCCTAATAAAACCTAATAGGTAAAAAACCAAAGCAAAATAACTAGTCCGCAGGAATCGTGGTTTACGCCCTATACCACTCTACCGAGGCTATTTTAGTAGCTAAAAGGTAGGCCTGTAAGGCCTGTATTCCTTTTTTAGTACTAAATAATAGCGGCAGAGATAGCGGTAGGCCTGCTAAGGCTTCCCGCAGGGCTTTCCGTTCTTCTTTATAAAAAGGGCAGGAAAGGGTAAGGTGTGCTATATCCTGTATAGGGGAGCCGGGACAAGAATAGCGGTCGTTAGCGCAGTTTTGGGCCCTTTTTTAGTGGGTTTTTAGGTATCCGAAGCCGGTTTTTAGCTACGTAAAAGCCGATTTTACCCACCTAGGGCCTTATATTAGTAGTGGTTTTCGGGAGAAACGGAGGTTATCGCGGACTAGTCGCCGATATAGATAGCCTAATCGAACCGATTTACCTCTTTTTTCCCCCTTCTCGTGATTCCATAGGGTTTTCCAGTCTTAAATAAGGGCTTTATTTACCCGGCGTTTTAGGTGGCTAAGGGTAACTGAGCTAACGGATTTAGTAGCTTTTTCGGGGTTTAACGCCCCTTTAGCTACCTTATCCGCTAGTTCGTTCCCTTCTATCCCCACGTGCGAGGGGCACTACCAGATAGAGACCGAAGTACCTAGTTATTTAAGGCGTGAAATAAGGTTTTTAGCTTCTATAGCCCACTATAAGGTGTGCTGAAGCTTCTGAATAGCCGCCTGGGAATCACTAGAAATATAGCACTCTAGGGGCTTAGGCGTCTGCTCTAGGGCAGCGTAAAGGGCCTAGAGAATAGTGTATAATTCAGCGTCCGCGACTTCGGCAGCGGCACCTAGGTCAAAGCCTATAGCCTTACAGGGCCTTCCAGCTTTAGTCCACTATATTATAGCGGCTACAGCCTAAGCAGGCCCTATAGGGGGCCTGGTAGGGTGGCCTAGAGAGCCGTCGGTGTAGAAAATAGCAGCCTATTCCCCTAGGCCTTGTTGAATTTCAGCGAGGGCTTCGAGGTAAGCTGTTTTCTGATCCGGGGTATCGGGGCCGGTGTCTATTCGATCTTTAAGGGGGAAAAAGGGTCTTAGGTCCGCTATAGGTTCCGAGGCCCAGGGGGCCTCCCACCTAGCCGAAGGACCCTTAATATCCTAAGACTAACCTACTAACGCCACTGTTTCTAGGCCTAGCTTATAGAGCTGTGTAGTAGGCTATAGGTTCTAAAGAAGGGCGAGGTTTTCTTGGTTTTTATCCCCTGGCCCCCCGTAAACGCTAGTAAAGAGCTAGCGTTTAATGGGGTGGTTCGGAAGGAACTTTAAGGTCCTAAAGGCATACAGCCTATTAGACCTAGTTAACCGAACCGTTGCTGGGGGAACTACTACTTCGAGTTCTAAAGGGCGTAGGGGGGCCCCCCTAAAAGCCCCTAGGGCCCTGACTAAAGCGCCGTATTATAGGCGTTCTAGGCGGTCTATTAGGTGCTTTTTTAGTGATTTAGGGTCCTACTAGAGCTGTGAGCCCAAATCAGCTAGTAAGGCATTACAGGCTATATATAGCTACCTTAGGGCCTTAAAAGAAAGGCCCCTCTACGAGCTAGCTAGCCTGTATAGTCTGTTTAGGGCCCCTAAAGCTGAATTTAGGCGTTTTTCGACGTGGGGTTTAAAGGATAGCTTAGAATTAAACCAGACCCCTAGCCACCTAATAGCACCTAACGTACGTTTAACTAGGTGCCCCCCTATAGTAGCTAGAGTGTCTTCTTTAGAGCGTCTTCGGTAGAAGTAAATAAGCTCTATTTTTTCAGGGTTAAAGAGGACTTAGTTAACTTTTACTACGTCGAAAAGGGAGGCTACGGCTTTTTCTAGGGCTTTATAGTTTTTCCTAGTCGACGTGGATACTATAGATAGCTGGAAATCGTCGATATAGGATAGCTGACGGCCCTGAAAATCCGGCCCCGCTATAACCTTCCTAATATAAATTAGGAATAGGATAGGGGAAACCGGGGAGCCTTATAGAACCCCTATATTTAGGGGGGTGGGCTGCTAGACCTGCCCCTCGAAAGCTAGTTAGATACGCCTGTTTTCTGTGAAAGAGGCTACCTATTTAACTAGGTTCGGGGGTAGTTATAGTTCTTAAAGAGTTCTGAGTAGCTAAGATCAGGCGACGTGATCGAAGGCTCCCTTAATATCTAAAAACAGCGTAGAAATCACCGGATTCTGGCGTGATTTACCTTGTTTTTCGATATAGTGGAGGAGGAGAAGGGCTATATCGATAGCAAAGTGTTATTTTCTACCGCCTATTTAACTAGGGTATAGAAGGTTATCGCGGGTATTAGCTATAAAGCGAAGCCTAGTAGCTATAACCCTCTCGAGGACTTTACCTAAGCAGTTTAGAAGGGCTATAATCTTATAAGACTTAGGATTAGAATAGTCCTTCTTCCCTGGCTTCGGTAAAACGACCCCTAGGGCTTCTTTCTAGCAGGTAGGGTGGTAGCCTGCTAAAAGCAGGGCTGAATAGGCTTATAAAAAGGACCCGGGGATGACCTTATAGGCCTGCTGGATCGGTTTAAGACTAATCCTATCAGGCCCTAGGGCTTTCCCCTTAGCGGCGCCGAATATAGCGCGCTGTAGTTTGGCAGCCTGGAGGCTAGGCCACTCCCACGGTCTTCTAAGGCCCTTACTACGTGATCTAGTCAGGCTCTAGGGGCCGTTCGAAGGGTAGGAGGGGCCTAGGCCCCCTGAAGGGCCTGTAAATACAGGGGCTTCAGGGGCGTCGGTGGCGGAAGAAGAAGAAGAAGAAGAAGAAGAAGAAGAGGAAGAAGATAGTGCTGGAAAAAGGGTGTGAAGTAGGGCGTTGCATTTATCTTCGAAGGCGTAGGCCTTCTGCTTCGTAGGTATTTAAATCGGTGGGATTTTCGCGTTAAGGCCGCTTTTCGTATAGTTATAGGCCTTAAAGATTTCAGGGCCTTCGGCGTGGGCTAGGAAGGCCTTACTAAGGCTTATATACGGTATAACCCTAATTAAGCCTTTCTTATAATAATTATAATTATTATTAGTATTAGCGCTATTACTAGGAGAAGATATCTACCGCTATTAGCACGCTACTATAAAGGTATTATTACACTACGAAGAAAAAACTTATATTAAACTACTACTACTAATTACTTATATATATATATATATATATTAATACTATATTATATAGTTAACCCTATACCACCACACCACTATAACGCTACCGCGAGACACGTATAGTAAAACTATAATAGGAATACGATAAGAAAACTAAAGGAGTTTACTAGTTAGTATAAGCCATAACGATAAACCTATAGGACTATAAGCGGGAATAGATTAGGAGGAAAACCTATAATAAACTTATTAGTATTAGAGGAGGAAGAGGGAGGTTTAAGGTATAAAGGCCTTAGGGGATATTAACTATCTAATTCTTATAATACGATAAGGCCTTTTCCATACCTACCGCCGGATATAGCAGGAACCTATTTAGGGGAGGCAGGAGGCGCTTACCTCCTTACTCTTTTTATTAACCGAATAGAAGGAATAAAAGGCATAATCCTCGAGGGATATAGGGAGACTAAGGCCAGAGAGCCGTAGTCGCCGTATAGCGGAAGCGCGGTAGCGCCCCCTTAGCCCCCGCTCCACCGATAAAGATTAGCTTAGGCTAATTTAACTAACTACTAGCCTACTATACTTCCCGTTAGCTACTAGCCTAAAAGATAAGATCCAGATACGTAATAGGGAAGAACCGGGGCTATATCGGCCCCGTAGCGGCACCTCTTTACCTAAGGAAGTGTATGGAGGTTTTCCCCGGGTTTTACCCGGGTTTTCCCCTCTATAGCTACCCGAGAAGGACCGTATAGCCTAGGAAGGCTCCTATAGATTAGTTAGGATAACGGAGTAAGATCGATAATAATAATAATAATAATAATAGCCTAGAAGCTATAGGATTAATCGGAAGAGCTTTATTTATTAGATCGCCGGGCTTATAACTAGTAGAATATAAAATAAAGTACGCGGAATTATATATATAGTTATCTAAGTGAAGTTTATCCTACTTTATAGGGATATCTAACTATAAGAAAAAAGCAGGGGAAAGAAGGGTGGATATATAGGAACGAAGTATTCTATACGTCTAATATAATATGGTTTGTCATGCCTCGATAAGGTGGCTGTGGGCATCTGATAACCTTAGACCCCGGTACCCCGCCTACTTCCTCTAATATACCCTCCTAGAACTATAGGGTGCTTACCTGCTTACTATTCTAATCTAAACCAAAAAACCACTCTAGTCTTCCCCTCCTAGCTCTATTTTAATAATAGTAGCATTACTAGCAGAGGCGGTATATAGACCTATATAGGAGTCTTATACAGGTAATCGTTATATATAACGGGGGTAGTATATACTAGTTACTTTTCGTAGACTCTTAAAGAGAGCGATAGTTATTCGAGCTCTTCGCGTGATAGTTCTTATTAGGTCTATTAAGTACTCTCTTAGTCGTGATAGTTTTTATTAGGTCTATTAACTATAAGGGAGAGGGTAACCTTAATCGATAATAATTTCCGTAGGTTTACCGACTTTATACTAAATTATAATAGTTTTCGCCAGGTCTATTAACTACCAGGGTAAGGGTAACCTCCTTGGGTTTACCGACTCTATATAATACGCCTATAGCGTACTATAGATACTAGATAAGGCAAGGGAACCGTGTTCCACGGCGGTCCACCGTTAGAACCGTGTTCTACGGCGGTCTACTATTAGAACTATATTCCACGGCGGTCTACCGTTAGAACTAGGGTCCACGGTTACCGAGCCGAACTATTCCCGGGGTTCCCCGTAGATATATTAGTTTAGGGCTTCGCCCTTTAGTTTAGAGAAGATATCTTTATTATACCATATATTTTATAGTAAAGGTTACCCCTTTCTAAACCCTAGAATCCCTAGGTCCTATAGTGCTAGCTAGCCAGGGATTTACCTAGTTAGGGTATATTAAATAGTAGTAACTTTTGAAGATAGCGAATAAGTGGAAGGGACGAAAGTCACGAAAAGCAGTATAAAAATAGATAGTAATAATAGGATTATAAGGTGGGATTTCTGCGCGCGTATAGATTAAGAAAACCGATTGAGAAGAAGTATAAAGAAAGGAATAACCGAACCGAGGGAACGGGTTAATATCCTTTATTCTTTATAAAAGGATCGATATCGTAATAATATCGTAATTCTTTGTCTGACTCGTATTAGTAAACTGACTCGAAAGAGAACGGTCTAGGCTTACGGGGAAGATATCCTTTATTCGAGTACAAAGGATATACTCGAAGGATATTAAGAATATTATTAGTAATAATATCAATATTAATAGTGACTAAGCTCTAAGGTAAGGTTTATAAACCGCCGCCCGGCACGGACTCTATATACTAAGATTAAATACACACGTGGTTTACTAGTAAACACTAGCGTACTAGACATAGCCGCTTGGCGCGGACTATATATAGTAAGACTAAACAGATACGTAGTATATAGTAGTCGCTATCGCGAACTACGTATACGAAGACTAAATAAATATATAGTAACCGACGGAACTATTACGACCGCTAGCCCGCTAGGCGAAGACGCCTCCCCTTTAATAGGTCTAGACGTAGAGCTATAAAGGAATCCATAGTCGCTAGTTTAGCGCAGGAATAACGCCTATACGAACCTATATACTAGTATTATAGGTCCCGAGCTCTAACTATAGTAACCTTCCTAATAATCGCTAGTCGGCGTAGGCGATTATACTAACCTATACTAACACTAACTATTCTAGACCTTTAAGGGCGTAGGATAGTAATTATACTATCCTGTATACTAGTATCATCCGCAAACCCCGAGTCCTAATAGAACCACGGGATACGCTAACCCCCTAATAGTCACCTCCCCTTTACTAGGTCTAGGCGTGGAGTATACTAAGGAATCCACGGTCGCTAGTTAAGCACAGAAATAGCGCTTATACTAATACTAACCTATACTAGCACCTACTATAGATCCCTAGCTCTAATATAATACTAATCTTCCTAATAATCGTAGCGATAACCTTCCTAATAATCGTAGCGATAACCTTCCTAATAATCGCTAAAGGGTATAGGATAGCGACTACCCTATCCTGTATACTAGCTTTACCGTAGCACCGAGCCACTGGATAATTTCGCCCCCCTTTTTTTTCCCCTTTTCCCGCGGAGTATAAGGGGTGGTAACCTCCCCTTACAGTAAAGCCTTCCCTTTACCCGTACTTCGCGGAGAACGTTTTCCTCCTAAGCAGGCCGCGCGGCTCGCTATTATCCGACCGGCTATTAACGTGTCGAGAATATTCGAGGCTAGCAGTAGAATAACCCTAAGAGGAAAAGCGTAGAACCAGTATCCGTGCCTAAGACTAATCCTAAGGCCTAGAGGGCACGCCTTTACCGCCCCGTAATATAAGAAATAGCTTAATCGTAAGCTATGGTTTTAGTATCGGACTACCTAAGGCCCCTCGGCTAGTTCTCCCTATTAAAGGGAGAGCTTCCCTTTATCTGACTCGTCTTTAACCACGGCTAATAAGTTTACCACGGCCCCCCTACCTATCTACTAGCTATAGCACGTATACCGCCATGTCTATTATTTCCGACAGAACCCTAAGCTCCTCTCTGACTTCGAGATAACGCCGTGGAAGGCCGTAACACTCCGGATAACTAGATAGCCTATCGAAGCGGAAGAACTAAACGGTAAAGATCTCTACCGGTATATTCCTCGCCTCGTTACCGGCTAAGGATCCGAATATTAACCCGTTCCCTGGGCGGGATATTATAGTTTACTATCTCCCCTTAACGTATATCTGTCGTTTTATAAACGTATATGCCTCTTATTTCCCTTCTCTCCCTCTTTATTCTATTACCCTCGCTATTCGCTCCTTATCACTACCTAGCGGTTTACTTTACTCTTTTCCTTTCCTATTTTCCTTTCTATAAAGAATACTATCGCGGTCTACGGTTATTAAGTAGTTACTATACAGCGCTACCCTTCCCCGGTACAGGACGCCCGCGGGACGTAGGGCTTATATCGCCCGGGGCAGATACATAGAGATATTAGTTCATGGAGTATCTATAATTCTACGGTAGGCTACTACTAGAACCGTTAGATTTATAGACCCTATAGAATACGGATAGACACTATACTATCGCGTAATTATAAGAAAGCCGTATAAGGGTATAGATAACCATAGATAGAGTGCTTAGTCCGGTAAAAAAGTGGCTAGATTAATAGAACGTTTAGAGGCTAAAGGAACTATAAAGGCGAAGGATATAATTAGGATAAGGGCAAATAAAAGGCGTTAAATAACCTCTGCAAAGCGTTAAAGAGGCGCTAAAGGCCGCTATTCTAGGCGACGCCTAGATAACCCCGAATAGTATTAGATATACGTTAAAGAAGATAGAGGCGCTAAAGGCCGCTACTCTAGGCGACGCCTAGATAATCTCGAATAGTATTGGAAATACGTTAAAGAAGATAGAGGCGCTAAAGGCCGCTATTCTAGGCGATGCCTAGATAACCCCGAATAGCGGTGGATATATAAAGAATACTACGGTAACCCGTAAAGCGGTTAGAAAATATAAAATAAGCCGTGTTACCCAGAGCACCGAGGAGGAAAGACTAAAAGCTAAACCCACTTATAACCTAAACTATTTAATCTCTCCGCTATAGTTATTATAGCGCTCGATAAGAAAATATAAGGAATAATAACTAAACACGCCCGTGGAATCCCTATAGTCACCGCGTTACTATAATCTTCCTAAGTTTCCGTATCTTAATATTATTATTATTATTATTAATCTTACTCCGCTATCCTGACTAATCTATAGGAGCCTTCCTAGGCTACGCGGTCCTTCTCAGGTGGCTATAGAGGGGAAAACCCGGGTAAAACCCGGGGAAAACCTCTATATACTTCCTTAGGTGGAGAGGTGCCGTTACGGGGCCGATATAGCCCCGGTTCTTCCCCGTTACGTATCTGGATCTCACCTCTAGGCTAATAGCTGACGGGAAGTGAAGTAGGCTAATAGATAGGTAAGTTAGCCTAAGCCAATCTTTATCGGTGGAGCGGGGGGGCTAAGGGGCGCCACCGCGCTCCCGCTATACGGCGGCTACGGCTCTCTAGCCTTGGTCCCCCTGCGTCCCTTAAGGATCGTGCCTTTTATTCCTTTTATTCGGTTAATAAAGAGAGTAGGGGGGGTAGGCGCCTCCTGCCTCCCCTAGGTGGGTTCCTGCTATATCCGGCGGCAGGTAGGGGGGATAAGGCTCTACCCTATTATAAGAATTAGATAGTTAATATACCGTATCTTAATAAGTCCTCTTATAAACGCTTATACCGTAATAGACTACCTTACGACTTCCTGTATTAATTCTCGTAGTTACCCGCTATCTCTATTAAGTAATCGGTTCTACTATAAGCCACTATATATAAACTCCTTTACTATATACCGCTTTAATTTACTTGTGATTATCCGTATCTTAGTAAGCTTCTGTAGTTACCCGTATTATAGTAAGTTTAACTATACTCGCTATACCGTAATTAGTATCCGCTATAAACCGCCGTATTACTAAGGACTCCACGTATAATCGCCCTATTACGGTGATTCACTAATAACAAAGATTACCGCCTTTTCCACTCCTTTCTTTATCTGCCCTAAACTACTAGTATATTCTAATCTAGCGTATATACTAGCCTTACCCGTATAGCCGTCCGATTAACTAAGTAACTCTAGTAACTAATAAATAATATATCTATTACGCTAATCGCGATATAGTTCGCCGTGCTAAAACTAGCTGGTAACTAGAAGTCTAAAGATAATATCTACTAGGAATGTTTTAAGAGCGCGTTCTACGGTCGGCGCCGTGGTATAAACCTCGGCGTTAAGGGGTACTTTCGGGCCCTATAATTATACGGGGGCGAGAAAAAGCTTATTAACGCGCTCCCTACTATTAGTAGTAACTTTAACTAGTAGCGTTAGGATAACCCTACTTAAATAGAGTAAATACGTACCGAGGTTATCTAACTAAGTTACGATAACCCGTGAACCCGAGGGCTAGAATGTATAATTTATATGCTACCGTTTTACCCTTATATTGCCCGGCTAATCACTAAGGAGATAGCGTGTATACTAGCGCACCGTTACCCCTAGCCGCGCTAGCTACTCGCGGCTAACCCCGAAATCGCCGGATAAAGCCGATCCGAATAGATATTCAACGAGTCCGTTATTCTCCCGGCTCCCCGCCGGAACGCCGCTAGGTAGTTTATTAATACCGCCCCGTAAACGCCCGCTTAGCATTATCGCCGCTCGGTATATATCACTACTAACGGGTCGTCTATACCCCTTAGCACACGTACGCGTATAACGTTTATATCCGCCGATAAAGTCGCTAAGAACCGCGGCACCGCTAATAACTCTAATACCCCGTAAGCAGGCCCCTAGATCCCGAATATTATTAATCTTACTACTAGGGATATCCCGGATTCTCCCGGCTATATAGATACTATATTCGCCGCTAAGCTCTTGGATAAGCTAGAAGAGTATACGGGTAAATACCGTAGTACTTTTAGTAATATCGCGGCCTTTAATAGGAGGGATATTAACGGACCGGAGTTCCTCCGTATTATAGCCGCCGTAACCTATAACGTTAATCGTCGCGCTGGTGATATCTATCTATTCCTTATACGGGAACGTTATAATACTCGGTCTAAGCCCTTGCCCGCGCGGTAGCGGCCGGTTTTACTAAAAACTGGATTAAGAACTATGTCTCTAAAGATCCTACCTAGAGCGCAGCTAATTAGTAGCTGCTCGTTAAACTATAGTGTCTTAGGGCCTTTATCTAACTAGCGCTAATAGATAGTAATAGTACCGACCTTTTCGCTATCCGATAAACTAAACTCGCGGACTATTTAGTTAATAACCGGGAATTAGCGGAGAATATTATAAAGTATTATGCTATTCTCCACCGTTACTTTGACTAGTATAAGGAGCGCGGCCTCCTCGCCGTATATAATATCTCCGTTACCGAACTAGCGTAATAACGCGATACGCTCTCCCTAGAGGACGCCGCCGCTATCTACGGCGTTAATATACTAGGCCTTAGCCTGCTATACACGCCGTCTATAGACCTCGATAACGATTCCGATGCGGTGGATATAATAGAATAAGCTAGGGATATAGGGGATTCGCGCTAGATATGCCGGGGTTATTACGATATAGTCTGTTTTCTTTTATTCTTCTTTCTTCTTCGGTTTTCCCTATTATAGTCCCGTATATTTCTTTGTCCTTTCTATATACTTATACCTGCCTATCCGGAACTATAAGAGGTGGTTAATAGCCTTATCGCCGTCCTAATACTATAGAAAACAGCGGTAGCTTTTGTACATTTTCTCTTATTCTATGCCCTTATGTATAGCGCTATTATAGAGTATTAATTATAGTCGCCGCTAGGGCGCCGCGCCTCGTTAGCGCGAAGTAATTTTCTTTTATTCTCCTTTAACTCTGTGTTATCGAGATATCTACTATAAGCCTATATCCTAACTAGGATATACCGTGTTTTACGGCTATATAGCGGGGAAGCCCGCGGGATATAGGGCTTTATAGCCCGGGGTATATAATACATCTATAGCGTACTATAGATACTAGACAAAGTACAGAAACTATATTCTATAGCGGTCCACTATTAGAACCGTGTTCTATAGCAGTCTACTATTAGAACTATATTCTATAGCGGTCTATTATTAGAACCTTGTTCTATAGCAGTCCACTATTAGAACCATATTCTATAGCGGTCCACCGTTAGAACTGTGTTCCACGGCGGTCTACCGTTAGAACCAGGGTTTATAGTTACCGAGCCGAACTATCCCCCGGGTTCCCCTATAGATATATTAGTTTGGGGCTTTACCCCTTAGTTTAGAGAAGATATCTTTATTATACCTTATATTTTATAGTAAAGGTTACCCCTTTCTAAACTATAGAATCTCTAGGTCCTATAGTACTAGCTAGCTAGGGATTTACCTGGCTAGGGTATATTAGTATGCTTAATCGTGATAGTTTTTATTAGATTTATTAACTATACTCTTAATTATAATAGTTTCTACTAGGTCTATTAACTACTAGTCTAATCTCTATCTTTAACTAAATAGTTCGGAGGTCTTAGGTAAGGTAGACGGATATAGCCGGTAAAATAACTACTAACCGTAATAGACTTAAGGCTTAAAAAATCTATTAAAAAAGAGGGTAGAATTAAAAGGATATGATTAATTAAGTGCCTAGGAGCCATTAAAACTATCGGAATAAAACCGTTTTCTAGAGCGCCGGGCTTATAACTATCAGAATACGAATATCGGTATAAAACTCATTATTCTTATTTCTTAGAGAGTTCTAAAAGTACTCCGAAGAAATATCTATCTACCTTAAATAGTACTACAAAAGAGGCTATATAACACACGTGACATATACCCTAAAAGCCTTACTAGGGCGCATTACCTTATATCCCGGTACCCTACCTGCTTCCTCTAACACAGGGCAACAAGTATTGCATATTGCCTTTATACTCTATAGTGAGTACCGGTCTTCCGCTATCCCCTGTTCGGTCTTCCGGGTCTTCTTAAACCCTTTCTGGATAAGATAATCCACTATATCTCCACTACCCGAAATTAGATTAGTTTCCTAGGTTTCTCGATATACATAAATATAATCTAAAGAAACAGTATAAGGTATAACCCCCACCGCTTCCTTAGCCGTGACTATTAGATCCACCCTGCTATTACTGCTACTAACTACTCCTGTAAGTATATAAATAAGGTACGCAAAAGATGTGTGTGTGTGTTGAAGAAGAGTAAAAGATACTCTGCGGAAATGTCTAACTATAAGGTAAAAGGAGGGGAAATCGATGTGGATACATCGGTCGAAAGTACTCCATCTGTTAGATGCCACCACACACTTATCGGGGTGTGACTTACGCCATTTGTATACTCGGATGGAGTACTTCCGACCGATGTATCCACATCGATTTCCCCTCCTTTTACCTTATAGTTAGACATTTCCGCAGAGTATCTTTTACTCTTCTTAAAATACACATATATATCTTTTGCGTACCTTATTTATACACTAACAGTTATAAGCCCAGCGTTCTAATAAACAAAGTTATTCCGATAGATCCTATAGCTTTAAGGCAGTCAAAATAGCCTTAAGTCTATAGCGATTAGCTTAGTACTATTAACTACGTCTGCCTGCTTTATTATAACCGTTATTCCGTTATTCCATTAATAAATCGCTTAATCCCCTCTTATTTAATCGCTTAAGCCCTATCTCGTTCTATCTTGTTTAATCGCTCCTTACTTAATTAGTCTATTAGAGTCGGCTTTAATAGTTTATTTCCCTATAGTCCTAGTTAGTTAGACGATAGCCTTAACTACGGCGTTACCTATCATAGGCTATACGATCCTTACCTTACTAAAAGAATAGCGTTATTAGATCGAGGCTATTATACAGATAGCCTACGCTAACCAGGTCTCTAACCTTATTAATCCAGACCTTAAGGAATCCAAACGTCCTTAATAGCTCGAATCCTCGGAACCTCTAGAAGAAGGTAACGACGATAATACCTAGGACCGTAAGTTTAAGCTATAGAATGTAAAAGAGAATAAATATCAGTAATAGTAACGAGGTCTAGCTACTCTTCACGACTATATCGCGAAGATAGTTAATCCTAACCTTAAAGATTAGTATGTAGGGAAGAAGGAGGTTAAAGATATCCTAATCGCCTTAAAGGACTATCTTAAACCTACTAATGCTGCCTAGAAGTCCCTACTTAAGAAGAGATAGAAAGAATATATATAAAATATACGGAGGATACCCTATAAGCGTTAGTTATAGGACTTTATATCCCTATACCGAGATTTAAAGACTTATAGTGTTAGATCTTCTAATACTATAGAGGATTAACTCGACGCGTTTTTAAGGGCTATTGGTACTATAGCTCTAGAGTGGTTAGAGGCGCGTTTTACAGAGATTTTGTGACGGCTTGTTAAAAGTTATTCACGTATTAAGGCCGAAAATATAGATTATTCGAACTAAGGGAGGAAAGGAGGAAAGGAGGAAAGGAAAAGTCTACGCGGTGTGTAAGCGGCTAAGTATATATAGAATCGTATAGGCCTCGCTAGGAGGTCCGTGCTTCTTAGTCCCGGCTATTACCGGGGACTATTCCGCAGGCTATAGCCCGTAATATATCCCCCCCCCCCCCCCCCCCCGGAGGCGAGGTCGCGGGCGTGTTGTGGTCGTATAGTCGTGACCTCGCGTTACTTTAGTCTCCCCGCGTATAATCCGAAAATAGCCTCCTTTATTCGCTTTTATTAAAGGCGCCCTTAAAGGGAGGTAATCCGTAGTAGCTAAGATCCTTTGAAGGCTAAAATAGCATAAAGGAGCTCTTATATAGCGGTACTATTACGAGCCCTTCACCGGCCTGCGTGCTTATTATAAATAACGCGCCTACCGAATATATAACCGGGGGTTATTCCTTCTACCTAAATAGCGTAGGAAGGATAGTAAAATAAACCTCCTACTATTCCTTGTTTTTCCCTATTTTCTTCCCCTTCTATAGCTTCTTTTTAGGTATTTTCTCGATTTTGTTTTAATTAAATTTTCTATACCGTGAGTAGCCCCGAGATACCTCGTAGGTCCCTTAATAGTATAACTAATATCGCCGAGTAATAGCTTATTAATTAGGCCGCCCGTATTCTCCTTACTATAAATTAGCACGCCCCTCGCCTATAGTTTAGCGCTGTAGCTAACCGTTAGTAGATATCGGACTTTGCCTCCCCTAGTAAGCGCCCTTATAAGGGTAGTAGTAATAACGATATAAGTTCTGCCCGTGTTACTATCGGTTATAAGGTCGGCCGTAACTAATACTAAGTAGACTCCGACCCCCCCTCCTAAGAAATATAGAGCCCCTAAAAACCCGCCTAGCCCTCGCCGCTGAGCCCCCTACGCGTAGTATACTACTCGATAGTATAAATAAATATATAGTATCGAGTATTACTATTAGTTAGGCCCTAGCGCGGCCAGGGCTAACGCTAAGTATTACGAGTATTCCTATTAAACATATAAGTGTTCCCCTATAGGTAGTCTTTATTAGGTATATAGTGACTATAACTAATAGGCGATATAGCTCCCCGCCGCCGCCTATAACGCCGCTAACCCCTTATAGGATACCGCTTACGCTATAAACGAGGATAATAACAATAAGAATATAAGTTTATATCGGCCTATTATATCGCGACTTCCGTAATAACTATCCGTGTAGAATCGCCGCTAGTTCTAAGAAGCGTATAGTTATTTCTAAATTACTCTTAGTTAGGCTAAATTAGGCTAAAGTATTATAGGTCCTTTATAAGCTCCTACGCCCGTTATCGCCCTTACCCCTATTACCGCTCCCGCCCCCGCTATTACTCCTACTCCCGCCGCCACGCCGCCTACCGCTATCGCCCCGCCGCCCGCCACCGCCCCGTCCGCTACTACTAAGTTTTAGGTAAGTATAGTATAAGCCCTTAATGATATCGCCGCCTTTATACTTAGTATAGATAAGACGCTTAAAGAGGTGTTATAGAAGCTAGAGGATAAGAATAACGATATTACTATAATATCATAAGAGGTTTATAACCTCTTTTACTCTATCCGCCGCGTGTATAAGTACTACGTAGCTATAACCCCCTTCGCTGCTAGGGATAATCCGGGGGCTACTCCCGAGGCTATACTCGCCTTAGCTCCTCCTTAGGAGGAGTTATAGGTAAGTACCACCGAGGATAGTATAGCCTCGTAAAAGGAGGAACTAGAAAAGGGGGAGATTATAGGGGAGTAGGTTATTTATATTATTTAGGTTATTTCGGTAGCTCTTTAGGGTTTTACTTAGTCTTTCCTACTCCTAAGTTAAGTAGCGCGGGGGTACGCCCCTAATATAACTTCGCTCTCGGTTCTTATCCTCCTCGCCGCTATATCGGCCTTTTTTCGTGTCCGTGTCTTCTTTATATATTATTATAAAGGCCCGTTATTTAACTATACTAGGCCGTACTTCTTCTCGAATTCATTAAGCGTTTATATCTTCTATATACTCTTAAGTGGTTCCTATATTAGTTCTACGTAGCCCTCCTATTATACTAATACCTCGCGGACCTTACCGCGAGCTTACCTTCGGGTATAAGCGTAGAGGACTTCCTCCACCACCTATTCCTCCTCCCTATCTAGCCTTTTACGGATTAGTAATAGCTAGGGGTCTATTATCGCTTACCCTAGTAAGGGGTTATAGTCGGCTCGCTATAGGAGGTCTATATAGAAACGGTTATAGATCTATAAGGGGATATTTAGTTCTATAACGTGGGCGTTAATAACCTTTATAACCTTATACTTATAGTAAAGCTAGGTAAGTTTCTTCGATAGCCGTGGTGAGGAGTAGTTACCGATATCTAACTATATAAGGTTATCCTTTTCGAACCTCTTAGTAGGAGAGCGCTAACGGTTTACTAACTCCTCTTAGCATAGTTATATAGCGGCTATCACGGCTTATATAAACTAAGTGGCTTCCTTAAGGCGACTTAGTAAGTCCTGCGCAGAAGCTTCGTGCTTATTAGTCAGTATAGTCTTATTAACCTAAAAAGGACTCACGTAGTACCCGTGTTATAGGAAGAACGGGCTTATTTAGATTATTAAATTTACCCGGTTATTTAAGGCTAGCTACGCTACCGGTAATAGCGTATTCTAATTATCTTAAGCGTAATAGGTATATACCTATAGGTAGGCTTAGACTTCCTAGTTAATACATTTAGGACCTTTATCCGTTTAAGGGTAGTATACGGTGCTTAGTCGCTATTTAATACCTATAAGTTTATAAAAGTATCGCTAAAAACGGCTAATCCAGTTTAACCCTTTATCGCTAATAATAGACTTCGGTATTCCGTGGAACCTATAATAGTATAGTAAGAACCGTTTAGTATAGGCTTCGGTATCTATAGTATCTATCGCTTTAAGCGTTACTAATTTCGAGAGTTAGTCGGTAATTACCTATAGGTATTTATACTTACCCTTACGGGTAGGTAGTAGGTTTATTATAAAGTCGATCGCGATATCGTAGAAGATTCGCTCCGGTATAAGGAGTAGGCGTAGTAATTCTCTCTTTATACCCCTTTATATATAGCTAGCTTAGTATATATTATAATTCCGCACGAATCTTCTAATTAATTTATACCGAGCTAAAAAGACTAATAGGCGATTAAGGTAATAAATAGTATTATCCCTGCCTAGGTATCCGCTAACTACTAAGTCGTGGATTACCTATATAAGACGGCCTTATAGCGGGTAGCTAACCCCGTTTTCGCTATCCCCTAGTACCTATAAGCGGTTATAAAATATTAGCCGTCCTTAGCCGATTCTATACTTAGCGATCTATATTTTAAGCTTTAGCTTAAGGGGAAAACTCTATTCTCCTGTTATTACGGTGGTAAGGGTACCTTAATAACGCTTATTAGTAGCCCTAGCTTTATCCTATAATCGTTATAGGTCGGGGTCTACTTCGAAGACTTTAATTAGCTCCGGTAATATTACTCTTACTAGGTATACTCGGGGGGAGATAGCTATATCGGGGATTATCTAGATATACCTCCTTTACTCTCGGATATCGGAAGAATCCCTAGGTATATCCTGCTCTTAACGTAAAAGCGTATTGGCCATGATATTATCGGCCCCTCGCTTATACTCTAATATAAAGTTATACTAGGTAAGCTTAGCTATTTAGTAACTTTAGTACTCGGTTAGGGCCCTTGTAGTTATAAAGTATTTAAGCGCTTTATAATCAGAGTAAATCTAGAATTAGCCGTTACTTATAAGCCCGGCTTTCTAAACTTATAGGTAGTCTATAATCCCTAGTATCTCCTTATTATAAATAGGGTAATTATACTCGGCGGAGTTAAGTCGGTATTAGTAGTATACGATAACGCACCTATATCCTTATTCGTGTTCCTATAAGAACACGCTACCTAGCGCGAACCCTAAGTAATCCGTTTCTAGCTAGGTCTTCCTTCCGGGTTACTATTGTTATAGGTAAGGCTTTTCCTAGAACCTCTGCTTTAGTTCCTTAAAGGCTGCCTTTTATAGGGGGCCTTAGTAGAATAGGGCGTTCTTTTTATTAGGGCTATAAGTGGCGCCGTAATAGCTACGAAATCGTGGATAAATATCTTATAGAAGTTAGCGAACCCTAGGAAACTTCGTACTTTAGTCGCGGAGACTAGCGCTTCCTATTCTATAATAGCTTTAAGTTTCTCGGAGTTATAAGATACTCCTTTTTCCGCTATAACGATAAACCCTACGTATTTAACCGTCTTAACGCTAAACTCGTACTTCTTCGGGTTAAGGTTTAGCCTAATATCTATAAGGGCATTAAGCACTCGCCGTACCTTCTCCTTATAGTCCTTATAAAATCCGTTAAAGTAAATCAGGATATTATCTATATACGCGGAGATAAAATCGTTAAGGAACTCCCGTAACGATAAGTTAATATATTATTAGAATATTATAGGCGCGCTGGTTAACCTAAAAGGGTATACTAGCCACTTAAATAGTCTAAACCGAGTACGGAATATAGTCTTATACTTATACCTAAGCGTTATCTATATCTTATAAAAGGCGGCGATAATATTTAGCTTAGTAAACTATTTCGCCTTAGCTAGGTTATATAGGGTCTTTATAATTAGGGGGAGTAAGTAATAATCTCGCTAAGTAATCGTATTTAGGGCGTAGTAGTCGTAATAAAATCGGAGGCTACCTCCTAGCTTCCTTATAAATAGCACGGGCGCGGCGGTAGCTAGGCTACTTATATGGATAAATCCCTTATCTATTAGATCCGTTATCGTCTTTCGTAATATAAGGAGCTCTTTATATAATATATTATAAAGCGGGCCCTATAGTAAGGCTTATTCGTTACTACTACTATCTTTTTATAAGTAGACCTCGTAGTCGGCGCTAAGTCGGTATAAGGGTAAGCGTATAAAGTATAAGGGCGCGAATAAGTCGCCGAACTCTTATATAATACTTTTAGGGATATATTCTCGCGGGTCTAGTAGTTCTTTTATACTTAGGGCCTTTTTAATATCTTTTAACGATATAGCCTATAAATCCTTTTTCTATTATTTTCCCCTTTAGTGCCGTAGTTATTTATATAGTCCCGCGAATACGGACCCTATGATTAGTACTATAGCGCGGATCTCTTATACTGCTTTCGGCTCCTCTTCGCCCTAAAGTCGGATATCGATATTAGTTACTCTATAGTGGAGCTTTTATTCCTTAGCGTAAAGGACTATATCGTTATAGTCTATCTATAAAAGCCAAAGGAAAAGATCTTAGTCTAGACCTAGTATTATATACGCGGAAACGCGCTCGGTATACCCTTATATATCTAGCGTAAAGACTATAATACCGGCGCTACTAACCGGTTTAGTCTCCTTTAAGAAGCCTTTTAATAGTCGTTTCTTTTTATCGACTAATAGTAAGCGTATTTTTCGAGGAAACTTCTTATTTATAGCGGTATAGTAGTTATAACCCGTATCTATAAAAGCGTTTATTAACCTATTACTATTAACTTCTACTTAGATTAATACTAACTCACTCCGTAATAGCGGTTTAAACTCCTCCTACTCGCGTTACTCTTACGCTATCGGCTTCGGTGCCCGATCTCGCACTAAAGCTACTCTTTTTCCGAGTCTCTAGTATCTTCGGGAACGTCTTCGGATCCCTCCTCTTAAGGGGATATTCGGGCTACCGTATCCTTTTTACTCTTATAGTGCCGTTAAATATAGCCCTTTTTCTAGTAGTTCTAATATATAATATTCGCGTAGCGGTTAGGTTTCTATTAAGTCCCCTTTAACTCGTTAACTTTATTAACTCTACTTATAGCGACGTCGCTATTAGTGTCCTTAATCGGTTTACGGGCGATAGAAATTAGCCGGTATAACTTACTAATACCCTCTTATCTCTACGCGATTATTTATATCTTATCGACTTACTCGGTATAGGTATTAGGGAGGTCGGCTACTACTAGGTTATTATATAGCCTATTATTTAGGGTGCTATTAAGAAACGATATCTTAATATAGTCTACCTAGTTATAGCCTCCTGCTTACGCTAGGTTCCTTTTAAAGGTCGGTAGGAAACGCGCGAACGGCTAGTCGGGTTTTTACTTTATCGCTCTAAGGGCGCTAGTAACGCGGCCTTATTCCTTACGGTCTTTATACGTACGGTTAAGGTAGGCTATAAATTCCTTTAGGTGAAATTCACCATTTATACCTCTATTACCGAAGAAAGTGCTAACCACCTACTAAGGCTAGGTATCTAAGCACGCGTTAATTAAATACTACGCCTCCTTATTACTATAAAATAGCGGGCTATCGAGTTTAAGTTTTAGTCGTATAGCCTAGGACTAGACGGTGTATTCTATACGTTTACCACTAAATTTTACGGGAATAGTAACCTATTATACCCGGTATAGGAGCGTGGGTGCCGGCGGCGGCGGCGGGATCGGTATAATAGTCTTTACCTCTAGGGGCCTAGGTAAGGGCGAGGGCGTAACGACTAGGGTAAGCGTTAAGTACGTGGTGGGTATAAGGTATAGGTTAAGTTAAGACCTCTTAAAGGCCGCTTATAGGCTAGCGATTATATTATAAATAGGGGCGATATATATCCTTACCGCTTCTTATACGCGTTATGATACGCGTTTATCGATCTTATTATACGAGGTCTTTACGACCTACCCTTAGCCCCTTAGTAGGCTTAGGGCGAAGTGGCCCGGACCTCCTTCTATATAAGCGTCGAAGCTTATAATCTTATAAGTTCGAATATATAACGGCTTATTAAAAGTTATTCACGTATTAAGGCCGAAAATATAGATTATTCGAACTAAGGGAGGAAAGGAGGAAAGGAAAAGTCTACGCGGTATATAGGCGGCTAAGTATATATAGAATCGTATAGGCCTTACTAGGAGGTCCGTGCTTCGTAGTCCCGGCTACTACCGGGGACTATTCCGCGGGCTATAGCCCGTAACAGATTTTAAGGAAAGATAAGGAAGACTAACCTCCTATCGAAGAGGTTATAAACGAGTATACGATTTAGTTATACTATAGATATCCCTATAGGCTTAATACGAAGCCTATAGCATTATCGTTTTATACGGCGATATTCCTAGGAAAGGATAAAGATAGCAGATAGTAGCCTACTAATTAGGGAGGTTAGTAGTAATAAGGAAAGGAGGGTTCTTCGGTACCTCGGGAATATATCTACGATTACGTTAAGATAGGAAGAGCTAAACACCACTACTACCCATGGAGCACCTACCCGAATATTAATCTAATACGCCGCTAAAGGGCTTTACGCCCTTAAAGGAAGTAGTGGAACGCTACGACCGCGTTATTAAGAGCTAGAGTGCTTCTAAGTAAAAGAGGTTTAGGGAGTATATTAAAAAGGATATCGATAAGGCGAAAAATAAGGTAAAAGAGTCTAAAGCTAAGTTACTAGAGAAAGATTAGTCTAAGGAAGTATCTAATTTCGTTAATAATAGGGAAGAGGATTCTAATAATAGCTTTTACGCTATATATTTTACCTCTAATTTCGTGGGAGAAGAGGTAGTATTATCGACCTTACCGTCGGTTTTCTCGCTCCTATAGACTAAATAGGTAGTTAGTAGCGACCTCTTTAATTAGTTCTTAATCGATTCTGGATCCCCACGGTATATAACTGATTAATGCCACCTAGTAGAAGTCTTTAAACCTGCTACTAGTATCGTTAGTTTTTAGATAGGTAGTAGCGCCTCTAATCCGGTAAAGGGATACGGCACGCTACGTCTCGAGGTTATAGATATAAAAGTCAGCCGTTTACCCTTATACTAGAAAACGTCGCGTTAGTAGAAGGATACCCTACTACTTTAATCGCGACAAGGCGTCTTTAGTACGACCTTAAGGCTATTTTTATAACCGGTAAAGGTATCCTGTTAATAGAACGATATACCTGCCTGCCGTTAATTAACGTTAATGGCTAATATATCCTTAAACCGACTACGGGCACGCTATAGCGCTTATAGCAGTAATAGCAGAGCTATTTCAATAGCTTAAGGGAACTAAAGCCTATAAGCGTGGCCGACGTCCGTTTATAGCACGAGAGGCTAGGGCACGTAAACCCTTAAGCACTGGCGTAGTTATTAAAAGGCTGTGTAGGAGGTATCGTGGCTTTAAAAGAAGGAAGAGCGGCACCTTTAGTGGTAGACTACGAGGCTTACGCTATTAGTAAGGTAAAAAGGATAGTATCGCGACGTCCACCCACCTATAGGCTAATAAGGCCTTTTTGGAGGATTAACGTGGATCTGTTTTCTATAGATCCTGCCGTTAATGGCGACGATACTATTACCCTATTCTATAATCCCTACACGTATAAAAATATAACCAGAATAATACCAGGGTATAAATATATACTATTCTTAATAGCTAACTTCGAACTCTTTTTATAAAGGTAGTATAGGCTGCTTATTAGTGTGATTAGACTCGACGGAGAAAGGGCGCTATAGAAGAAGCTGGATAACTAGTCTTTAGATCGTGGTATCTTGCTAGAAAGATCGGCTCCTTATATAGCTATATAGAACGCTAACGCCAAATAGTATAGGGGTATTATTCTCGCTATCGCGAGGGTATTAGCAGATACCTTAGGCTTTTAGTAGGATCTATAGCCAGAGATTATTATAGTAGCCACTTACCTATATAATCGGATTCACGCAGGGATCTAGGTTAGTAAACCCCCGAGGGAGAATTAAACGCGTAGCTATAAAAAGAGGGTATTATTAGCTTTATAGCCAGAACTAATCCCTTAATACCGTACCTAAAAAGGTATAGTTAGAAGGCGTATGCGTTAACTGCTAACTACCTGCGAGGAAGGTATAAGAACGAAAAGCTCGCGCCGAGGGTATATTTCGGTTATTTAATCGGTTATAAGGGCACTAATATTTTTCGGATTTAGGTGCTAAAATTAAGGAGGATCCTGTGTATAAGGGACGTCGTGTTCGACGAGTCAGTCCTTTATAAAAACAGGGGAGAGGAGCCTAATATACCTTTAGAGCTATATAAAGAGCTTAATCTGCCGTTGGATTAAGGTAATGATTATCCTTTTAGCGTTATAATCGATATCGTCGATTTCAGTATACCTATAATAGCGTAATAGAACTCTATAATAGAGGCTTTATAAGAGGGAAGGAGGCGTTAAGAATAACCTTAATCGTTAAGATCTAGGGGGGTGGCTAGCGGTGGTGGTGGTAAAGGATTAAAAACCACCCCTAACGCAAAAAACACCGAAAACGCCTCTAAAAACTAATAGGTTACTAACTAAGAGGTATTACGTGGAACGGTTACCACGGCCGCGGCAGGCACGGTGCCTACCGTTATACCTACCGTTAATTCTTCCTCTTTAACTGCTATTTTACTACCCTCTTTAATAATGGCACTAATTTTACCCTCTTTAATAACGGCACTAATTTTACCCTCTTTAATAACGGCACTAATTTTACTCTCTTTAATAACGGCACTAATTTTACCCTCTTTAATAACCTCTTCTTCTTCGAGGCCTACTTATACGCCCTTTTCGCCACCTCCTAATAATTCTATAATTAAACACAGCGATTAAGAGGAATCTAAAGATACTAGCGGTTCTTCCTCTAGATCTTCCTCCACCTTAGAGGAGGCTATAAATAAGGCTATCGATAATACTATCGGAATAGGATTATTATCGCCTGACTAATCCGTTCTTAAAGAGGCTACTACCACTACTACTACTCCTTAATCTACTCTATAAGTAGCTAAGTCTAATACCACTACTACTACTATTATTCCTGCTTTACGGCTAACCTCCTGTTTTGCCTACTTTAGCTTTAACGCCTGCCCCTATAGGGCGGCCTACTTATAATCCCCGACCTCCTTCTAAATACGACGATTACGTCTTTTACTATACTTTCGAGAAGCCGAAAAAGCCGCTATTACGCCGCGAGATACCTAAGGAACCGTTAAATTAGTCTTAGATACTAAAAAGGCCCTATAAGCTATAATAGCTTAGGGTAGCCGTATAAGAGGTGGACACACTTAGGTTAATAGACACCTTTAAAGTAGTAGAGCTGGCTTAGGGTGGGTAACGTGCCTTAGACCTTAAATAGGTCTTTAAGTATAAGGTTAACCTATCGGGGTATATTAGTAAGTTTAAGGTGAGGTTATACGTGTAAGGCGATTAATAGCCTAAAAACCACCTTAACGCCTACGCCTCTACCTCGCCGGCAGGACCTTTAGGTCGTTAATAGCTATTACTACCTATTTTAACCTAGAGACTCGTTAACTTAATACCGTTAATGCCTTTATTAACGCTACCCTTAATAAAGAGATTTACGTTAAGGATCCACCCGGGTAGCCGCTGCTTTAATTAATAAAAGGTATATCTAATAATAACCTTAAGGCTCTTTTAAAGCTATCGAGACTACCCTTACACGGTATATAACGCCTACGCAGGGCGTTATATAGCCTATATCGCTCCGCTAAGCTATAGTATAAATAGCTCTCCTTCGTTGTAGGTAAGTATAACCTAAAGTAACTAACTAAAGACGATTACGTCTTTAAAAGTAAGGAACTAATCGTCTTCTTCTACGTGGACGATATTATTCTAATCTAGAAGAAGGAATATTAATCTACTACTAATTCTCTTATATAACAGATATAATAGCATTTCTAAGTAAGGGACCTCGGCCTACTTAAGTGGTTCCTAGGGATTAGAGTAGTTCGCGATCGTTAATAACGTTAGCTTTAGCTTTCCCTTGAGAACTATATCACCGAAAAGATTAAGGCGTTATAGGTGGATTATAGTAGGCGTAAGGTTAAAAGCCCTCTGCCTTTTCCTAACGTTTTAGAACTATCTACTACCGACTAATAAGCCTTTATAGAATTAATCCACCTATATCTATAGAAGGTCGGTTCTATTAATTACGCCGCTTATTAGACCCGGCCTAATGTATCTAAGGCCGTTTCGAGGCTTGCCGAATTTAATACTAACCTGTTAAAATAGTATCACGATACCGTAGATAGATATTTAAAGTACCTCGCCTCTACTAAATCCCTATACCTCTACTTTAGACCACGTAATAACTACCTATAGCACGCACTTTACTATACTTCTAACACGGCCTTTAGCGATAACCGTAAGACTCGGTATAGCTCCTAAGGCTATACTATATTATTATTTAGTAGCCCTATAGAGTAGAAGCTAAATAAGTAAATAAGCGTCGTGACCTCTAGTACTAAAGCCGAGCTTATAGCACTTTCTGCTACTACTAGGCAGTATATCGCGATTAGGCGTTTAATTAAGGACCTAACCTTAACCTTTAAAAATAAGCCTCTAATAATATACTACGATAACGACTAAATAAAGATCCTATTAAAGGCTCTACGCCCTTAGGTTATATCTAGATTAAAGCACTTAGATATCTACGCCCTTTAGATCCGATAGATTATTTAATAGAAGAAGGTCCTAATCGCCTGGATCTTAACCTAAGAGATAGTTAGCGATAGGCTAACTAAGGTACTTCCCCCGCAGAAATATAAGGCGTTTATATATCTATTAGGGATAGAGGTCCTAAGCCAGGGGGCTTAAGGTAATTTATAAAAGGCGCGGTGCTGAGTTTAAAATCTATAGCCTAGATTAACTATTATTTTAGTGCCCTTTAGATTACTATTTAGGCACCCGTTTTTAACGTTTTAACGTGGTTTTAGGGTTAATTTAACCACCTGTTTTTACACGTTATTAACGTTTTTAGGCATTAAAAGAGCGCGCTTTTTAATAAGCCGTTTAACCGTTAGATTAATATCTAGGCTCTATTTTACCCTAGATTTACGGCTTTAATTAAGCAGAATAGTCAGGATTAATCCTATAGTTCTAGGGGGGTGTGTTAGATACCACCACACACTTATCGGGGTGTGACTTACGCTATTTATATACTCGGATAGAGTACTTCCGACCGATGTATCCATATCGATTTCCCCTCCTTTTACCTTATAGTTAGACATTTCCGCAGAGTGTCTTTTACTCTTCTTAAAATGCACACACACATCTTTTGCGTACCTTATTTGTGTGCTGACACCATCCGAGTACATACATGGCGCAAGTCACACCCCGATAAGTGTGTGGTGGCATCTGACAACTCTATAGCTAGTAGTAGTTTGTTTAGCTGACTTTTAGAGGTGACTCGTACTGTTTCTTTGGATATGTTTGTGTATATTGAGAACCCTAGAATTTCGGGTCGTGGAGATATAGTGCATTATCTATCCAGAAAGGGTTTAAGAAGACCCGGAAGGCCGAATAGGGAGTGGCGGATGTCTTCTGCTGTCAGTATATAAATAAGGTACGCAAAAAGATATATATATATATTAAAGAAGAGTAAAAAGTACTCTGCGGGAATATCTAACTATAAGGTAAAAGGAGGGGAAATCGATATAGATATATCGGTCGGAAGTACCCTATCCGTGTATAAAATAACGTCAGTTATACCTTGATAAGGTGGCTGTGGGTATCTAACACACCCCCCTAGAACTATAGGATTAATCCTGACTATTCTGCTTGAATTAAAGCCGTAAGCTAAGAATATCGGTATAAAACCTATTATTCTTATGCCTTAGAGAGTTCTAAAAGTACTCCGAGGAAATATCTATCTACCTTAATTAGTACTATAAAAGGGGCTGAGTAACACACGTGATATATACCCTAAAAACCTTACCCGGGCGTATTACTATATACCCCGGTACCCCGCCTGTTTCCTCTAATACCCTCCTAGAACTATAGGAGTACTTACCTGCTTACTATTCTAATCTAAACTAAAAAACGATTCTAGTCTTCTCCTCGTAGCTCTATTTTAATAATAGCAGTATCTTTATAGTAGGGAGACCTATATAGGAGTATTACACGGGTAATCGTTATATATAACGGCGGTAGTATAGACTAGTTACTTTCGTAGACTCTTAAAGTAATAGTCGTGATAGTTTTCGTTAGGTCTATTAATTATGCTTTTAATCGATAATCGTTTTCGTCAGGTCTATTAACTACTCTCTTAATCGTGATAGTTTTCGCTAGGTCTATTAACTAGTTCTTTTAATCGTGATGGGTTTTATTAGGTCTATTAACTGATTCTTTTCTTTATAAGGTTTTCGAGAGATCCAGGAACTCTTCGGTAATAGTTTTTATCAGGTCCATTAACTACTCTCTTAAATAGTTCGTGATGGTTTTTACCAGGTCCATTAACTACTCTTAGTCGTGATAGTTTTCGTTATATATCCATTAACTATACTCTTAATTATAATGGTTTTCGTCAGGTCTATCAACTACTATAGTAAGGGTAACCTTCTATCAACTACTATAGTAAGGGTAACCTTAATCAATAATGGTTTTCGTTAGGTCTATTAACTAGTCTCTTAATCGTGATGGTTTTCGTCAGGTCTATTAACTGCTAGTCTAACCTCTATCTTTAAGTAAATAGTTTGGAGGTCTTTTAGGTATAGGAGGCGGACGTAGCTAATAATACTAAGCTAACTGCTATAGACTTAAGGCTATTTTAACCGCCTTAAAGCTATAGGATCTATCGGAATAGCTTCGTTTATTAGAACGCCGGGCTTATAACTGTCAGCACACAAATAAGGTACGCATAAAGATATATATATGCATTAAAGAAGAGTAAAAAGTACTCTGCGGGAATGTCTAACTATAAGAGGTGAAATCGATATGAATACATCGGTCGGAAGTGCCCCATCCGTGTACAAAATGGCGCAAGTCACACCCCCATAAGGTGGCTGTGGGTATCTGACATCTGCCGTGTAAGACGTTCCACCCAAGGCTTCCATTGACCTAGCCATGGTTGAATGCTTGGCTCTTGCTCGTACAAAGAACGACCTGCACTGAACTGCCTTGGCCCATGTTTCAAAAGATGGGCGAGCCAGGTATGCTTCGTCGTTTACAGCTGCGAGGCCTGTTTACTTTGCTTCTCATCTTCACGCAACTGAGACCCTCTCATGGGACCACATCTGCGGTCTTAGAGAACAGAACAGCGCCTATGGCCACGGACTTTTGCCCGGCTACGAGAATCAACCATATTTTGCACAGCCTTTCAGAGCGATGCCTCAAAAGCAGCTGGTCCGTGACAGACTCAAGCTGGACAACGCCATCCTCCCAGGGGTCAGCTTCATATACAGACCAAAATGGTCGAGCTGTCTCCATCGAAGTGGTTAGAGATGAAGAGTTCGCCACGGAGACATTCTTGTCGTTCGAAGACTGGAAGAACTTGAGGGCTCGGGAAGCCGTCCGGGACATCATGGGCGAACAATATGAAGGTCCCTCTGAAAGCACAGACGTCTCCTCACAGGACAGCGGCACTGCGCGACAGGTTGAACCAGTCTCCGAGCAAGCCAGCAGCCTCACGGCTATTGCAAACCAGGGGTCTGCTGACCAGCGCGACCACGACCAACAAGACGAACCCGTGCTATATGATGACGGTAAAGGGCAGTACCACCGCCCCAAGGACGCCGGAAAGACATGCAAAGAAAGATTCTCTTACTCATCGTTCGACGCCGGGGCGACCGTCCTGAAGACCAGCGACGGTGCGAAAAATGCCAAGGCGATCTTGGTTGAGAATAAGGACTCGTACATGTTATTGGAATGTGCCGCTGAGAACAAATTTGTCATCGTTGAACTCACAGACGATATCCTCGTCGACACTGTGGTAATTGCCAATTTCGAGTTTTTCTCTAGCATGATCAGGCAATTCAGAGTAAGCGTGAGTGACCGGTACCCGGTAAAAATGGACAAGTGGAAAGACTTGGGTGTCTTCGAGGCGAAAAACTCCAGGGACATCCAATCGTTTCTGGTGCCTAACCCATTAATTTGGGCAAAATATGTCCGCATCGAATTTCTTAGCCACTACGGCAATGAGTATTACTGTCCAGTGTCCCTCTTGCGGATTCATGGTACGCGAATGCTCGAATCTTGGAAAGAAACAGAGGCGGGTTCCGAGGACGACGAAGCTGTGGAGGCGAACGTTTCGCCGAGTGAAGAGACCAGCACACCCGCCCGGGCGGGTTATAATACTCTCATTCAAGAGGAGGATACGGAACGGGCGCAGCCGTCTTCTGCTCATTCAAATCATGATGCACACAGTCCCATGGCGTCGGGAGACTCGTCACAGGCCAACAGGTGCTTCTCCGTGGCCCCCAAGGAGCCCACTTGCGGTCTTCTCGAAAGCGGTTTGAGCGTTTTCGTTGATAGCACTCTGTCGGGGACATCTGTCCTAGAGTCGCAACAACAGTATCGCAGAGCAAACTGCTACGCGCGTGATGACGAAGCGCTGCGCGAGCAACCCCAACCGCCAACAGCTACCCAAACATCACTACCATCATCGACCTCGCAGTGTTCTTCCCGGTTCATTAATACGAGTTTGCCGCCTCCTAACTCTATATCGCGACCATTCTCTCAATCAGGGTCTCATCCGACGGGGCTTTCTTCGGAAAGCTCGGTAATGTCCGGGTCTGGCGGCTCCAGTTCGACGAGTAGACCATCGCCAGCAGCTCAAGGAAGTATTCGCTCCAGAAATGGCACCTCAACTTCTACAACCCCTCCTTCTCCTACCGTTCAAGAAAGTTTTCATAAGGCCATCAGCAAACGCTTACAGCTCCTTGAGTCGAACGTAACATTATCTCTGAAGTATCTGGACGAGCAGTCGCGATTTCTCCAGCATTCGCAGCTGACCGCTGAGAAAAGGCAACTCATGAAGGTTGACCTATTTTTAGACCGTCTAAACCGCACTGTCCTATCGGAACTTCGCAGTGTGAGAATGCAATATGAGCAGATGTGGCAGTCCACAGTCATAGCACTTGAGAGACAGAGAGAACTGTCGGAGAGGGAAGCTGTCGCACTTAGTACACGCCTAAATGTTCTGGCAGATGAGGTCGTCTTTCAGAAGCGGATGGCCATCCTACAGGCCATTCTTCTACTGTCTTGCCTTGCACTTGTTATATTTTCGAGGGCCATTGTTGCCCCTCCTGTACCGTTTTCGTCGACCAATCCGGCTTCGCCGAGAGATCCCACGGGCACCTTCGAAGAAGCCACCACACGCTGCTTTTCACGGAAACCCAGTAGAGGACAAGATCCCTCGAGGACCGAGCTTATAGAGCAGTTCGAATACCGTCTGGGAAAGAGGGGTCAGAAGTCCCAAAGCGAACCTTGCACACCGCCCGGACACCATTCGGCTTTTACTCAATGTCAAGCCCATCAGGATATAGTTAATAGTGCGTTCTATATATATCCAGATTCAGTATATAAGAATTCCTCCGATATATTCTATGCATTATTAGAAGGATAAACGGTATATAAGTTATAGCTATTATAGTTCTTTTAATACCCTAAATATTTTCTAGATATATATATTAAAGCGATTTAAATATAGTTAATTTCTATTAAAATAATTAAAGTATATAATATATATTTATTATACTATTATATTAGGGAGTATAGTATATTATTATTATTATTATCAATCTTACCCCGCTATCCTATTTAATCTATGAAAGCCTAACTAGGCTATATAGTCTTTCTCAGATAGCTATAAAGGTGAAAACCCGGGGGAAAAACTTTATACTCTTCTTTAAGTAAACTAGTACTATTATAGGGCCGATATAGGCCTGGTTCGCTGTATTTATATATTTAGGTTATACTTTTAGGCTAATAGCTAATATAAATAGTTATAAGCTAGGGTTTAAGTTAGTCTAGGTAGATCGCTAGCGCTAAGGGGGGGTAAGAGGCTATTAGGATATTATAGAGTTATTAAAAGACAGCCGTCTTAATATCCTACGCTTAGCCTCTTTATATCCCTGAGGCGATCCTACTATTCCGTTTATATAATAAAGATATTTAACAGGACGGGCCTTCCCTACCTCTTTTAAGAGGTGACTTTTATATCTTACGGGTAGAGTAGTATAAGGCAGGGCAGGGCCCCGCTTATAACCGTATATAGTAAATAGTTTATATCTTTTAAAGCCCTTTTTAATGTACTATATCTAGGTATATCTTTAGCTAGCTAGTATTATAGGCCCTAGAGTTTCTAGGATTTAGAATAGCCCCTTTAGTATATAATAAAGAGTGTATATATTTAGACTATAGCAACCTCTTAATCGGACTATAGTTTAATTAGTAATAGCCCGTAATAGCCCCCGCTAGCTATTAACTCTATTTCTTTTGGGAGCGTATAAATAGCAGGCACCTTTAGATATCCAGCAGGCAAAATATGCATATACAGAGGTAAGTTCCTTTATATACAAACTGCCCACCAATACCGGGGTCTCGCCTACGCAGGTATAAGCAGTGATATTTTATACGTAGCTCTTAATTCGTAATAATAGTTAATTAACTACCTAGCTAATAACAGCCTTAAAGGCTTAGACTACTATTTCGTTAAGTTCTATCATCTCACGAATAGCCTCCTTAAGTGCCTTTTCTATCTCCTCACGTATACATAAGTCTTTATCTAATTAACCCTTAAACTAGGCCGAAATCTCGCCCTCGCGATATATAGTCTAATTACTCTAAGTCTCTTCTAGAGCTTCCTAAGATTCCTCTTCGTTAAAAACGTCGTTAAAAACACGGGCGCTAGCCCTTAGGGCTTATATACTGCCACCCTTAAACGTCGTCGTTAATAGAGCTGCAGGCGCCGTTAAAGGTGGTAGGAGTGCCTCGTAGCGCTCTTCGGCTACCGCTATCTTAAAGCCAGATAGGGCCCTCTTCGTGCTAGTCTTACTATAGCCCTTTTTATAACTTAAACCGGATGTCGTAACTGCACCTTTTAGGCGTCCTTTTACACGTATAATCACCGGATCTAAGGGACTAATTACCTTAGATCCAGGCGTCGCCGTAATCGTCTCCCCATAATTCCACTACTAATGACGATTAATTAAATTAAGGGTTAACGGCTCCTTACTACGTAGATAGCTAAGCAGTATATAGCGATAAGGCAGGCCTAAATAGCGTAAGATAGCATAGGGTTCGTATAGCTCTTTTAGTTAAACTAGTAGCTTACCCTTAGCTTCCTTAGGTATAGTTACTATCTCGAGCTGGATCTTCTGCAGAGCTTAGGGCACGATCTTTTACCTGACAAGGCTAAAGAGAACTCCTCTTATAGAAAACTGCACCTTATTTATTCTTAGAGACCTCTTAATCAGAAGCTCTCGCCTCTAGGTATCCTAGTAAAGGCATAACTTACGGAAGACTATCGCTAGGTCGCTAGAGGAGCTATAAAGGAACGACTTAAGGCTAGTATATAACGCCTTAGTAATAGAAGTCGTGGAGTTACTAAAGTAAGGATTACGATTCACCTAGCAACGAATAATCTTTTCCTTAAATAGTTTAATCCAGGTTTTTATATAGTAGTTAACTATAGGGGCTAGGTGCTTACTATCGCGTTAAAAGTCCTAGAGTTGCTTTATAAATATATCCTCCGAACTGCTTATAACTAAAGAGTTCTAATCCTTAAGAAAAGTAGTGAAGGTCGGGTAGCGCTCGATCCTATCACTAACCTTTATTAGCTTAGGAAAATACTGCTTATACTCAGTAAGCACGTTTATATTAACGTGCTAAAGGCACAGGATATAGGGAATAAGCTCTAGCTTTTAGTGGCTATCTAGGGCGTTTATTAGAGCTAGTTCCTGGTCGGAAATAAAGTAACGCGGGAAAGTGAATCCTTCTTTAAGGTATTTAACTAAGTAGTTAAACGCCCACGAGTATTAAGCCTCTTTCTCGCTATTAAGAAAGACGCAGGTAACCTAGAACGCCTTACTTAAAGGCGAGATACCGTAAATACTAAGCAGAGGCATATTAAACCGATTAGTCTTATAGGTATAGTCGAATAGTATCATGTCGGGAGACTCTCAGAGCAGCTCTCTAATAGACCGAGGCGTAATAAACGGATACTTTACTCGGCCTAGGTTATCCTTAAGATCGCGGTAGAAGTACTTAGTATCGTTATCTAATTACTATAAAATAGTAGTGGTTAGTAGGTAATTAGATATAAAAGGAGTATATACTTACCTTATAGAGCCACTGGATAGGAGTACGGCCAGCGAGTTCTTCACGCCGGTATCGAGCGAGTAGGTTAAGGATATCTCGACGGGAGATCTCCTAAAGTGGCTCCGCTTCTCCTACTTCAGGATTATAGAGCTTTATTATAATCTGATAAGGCCGAATACCGCTATTATATATAGTAACGATCTTATCCTTACGTGTTATGATCTAGGACGTTCGAAACGATAGAAAGGAGGAAGCCGTAAGGAAGCCGTGGTTATAAGTAGAGGATTAACTACTATTAATAGGCTGGATAACCCACCGCCTATCTTTTCCCTTAATCGATATACGGAAGGGGTAGTTAGTTATCTAGGAGCTCGTTTTACAGCGCTTACTTTTATAGGTATTAAAGACGTCGACGGGCTACGAGGCTCTGCCCTTCCCGTAACGATACGTTACACGCACGGCTTTACCCCTGCGAGGATACTATTCGGTGATAATAAGGCTATATCTATAGGAGAAGGCGTAAGAACGGATTACTGTATCTACCTCTTACCTAGATATAAAAACTAGGTCCGAGGGGGGAGGGGGGCCGTAAAGGCGTTCGTCAGGATCCGTATCTATCGTTAAAACGGCGGCGTTAATAGAGGCGTTAATAGAAGGGAGGTTAATAGGTAGTAAGGTAAGTAAGGTAAGTAGGTAAGGTAGAAGGAGGTATAACGTAATTAGGCTATTATTACGAATTAAGAGCTACGTATAAAATATCACTGCTTATACCTACGTAGGCGAGACCCCGGTATTAATGGGCAGTTTATATATAAAGGAACTTACCTCTGCATATATATATTTTGCCTGCTAGATATCCAAAGGTGCCTGCTATTTATACGCTCTCTTTCTTTTTTGCCTTTGTCCTTTTCCGACCGTATAATAACTATAGTAATAGCTCTATAGCTAATTCGGCGTTCTCCACGCTTTTTACATTCGATTAATTATATAATAATCGTTAATTATCCTTATACCTATAGATATAGAGGTCTAACCTGGTTGCTGCCGTAGCGTCTTAATATCGTATTGAATATATAAGCACTTAAATAAGGCCTATGTATAAGATATATAGGAATTCCCTTTCGGCGTAGTAGTATATTTTTAATATACGATTCTTATAAGTGTTAGATAAAGCATAGTCAAAACCGTCATAAATAGGTCAAAATTAATCAAGATAATTATATACGATTATAACTATATCAGACTGTTAGGAAAACGTTACCGCCGTATTTTATATAGCGCAGATTCTATAAGCGTCTACCCGGATTATACTCTTCGCAATCCGGCCTATTACGTAACCGAAAAGACCATAGTCTATTCAACATACCCCCTAATCGCCCTAAAACGTTAGTTAGGCGACTAAAGCTATTCATAACTGGTAGATATAATAGGCATATAACCTATAATCTCTTTGCTATAGCCGCCCTTAAATTTATTCTCTAGGGCCTCTAAATATTGTATCCGGACTTCCTCCAGGTATTTTTACTATAACCGTTCCCGTATATCTATTATACCCACCTAAAACCTAAATATCTTAAATTTCTCGCCGTATACCGCCTTCGTTAGGCCGTCTACTGCTATTTCCGCGCTCGTAATATACGTTACGAGTATTTACCCTTATTCCTTTACCTAATATAACCAGTAGCTATGGATATCCACGTAACGGAGGCGCGTTATTATTATACTAATCTCTTAATTAACTAATCGAATCGTTTAGTTATTATCGTATAGGATCCTTAATTCCGGATCGTTAAATTCCACTCCTATACTAAGTAATAGTTATTATATAAAGATACCCTTTTTTATACCTTATACTAACGCTAATAGCTCTACTTTTATTATTAATATTATAACCGTATTCTGCTTATTAGCGCGCCACGCGATTATACCGCTAAATAAGTATTATATATATGCTTAACTACTTTTACGATTAAGGGTATTATCGGCAAATAAGGTATTAGTATAGATTTTGATAGTATCGCTACCCCCTAGTTCTAACGTAAACCATTAGCTATTAATTAGATAAAGGATTAGATAATCGGCGGCCTTATAGTGTATAGGCCCTAGATTAACGTTAAAACGGCATAGCCTAGATACTATAAACGCGATATCAGGCCGCGATATCACTACTATGTATAGCATAGATCCTATCTTCCGTTAATAGCTTTTAATATCAGTTAAGGTCCCTAAATAGGGTAGTAGTTCTACGATTTTAATTAGGTGCGTTAGGTAATAATTACTGCTATGCTTACTATTTAGCTTTAATAGGCGTTCTAATTTTATAACGTAGTCGCGTTATGATAACTAGATTTTACGGGCGATACAGTCGCGAATAACCTTAATACTAAGGAACTACTATAAAGGATCGCTACCTTATAGGTTATAGTAGCGTTATAGGTTATTAATAGCCTGCTTTATCTATACCTTATATTATTTCTTATAAGTAATAACGATATCGTTAACATAAAACAACAGGATTAAACCACGACGCAGAAAATAACACGGTTTCTACGGCATTATCTAAAAACCGTCCGCTAAGAGGATAGCCAAAAAGTGCTTTTACTAAAGTAATAAGGACTTCTTAAGCCTATATAACGCCTTTTTTAGGTGTAAACGGCTCCTAGGGGCTAGAAAACCTAGCGGCGTGTATATAAAGATATCGTGGGGGAGGGGCGCGTATATAAACGCATTTATAACGTCGAATTATAATAGCGTAAGGTTAAAACGGGCGGCGATTACAACTAACGCGCGGAATAACCGTCGTACTAATATAGTTACGTATATCTCCTCGAGGGAGGATTAATATTACTAATCTCCTCGTACTATAATATAAGCCTTACCTTATATTTATATAGAAACCTATACTTATTAAATTTGTATATTATTATCTATATCGAAGTAAGAACCTGATTTCCATCTACTATAGACGCTACTACCCGTATCCACGACCCTATCTACTCGTGGCTCTATAGGTAGTCTTCTTATACCTATCGAAATAGGCAGCCGTAAGGGTATAAGGGTATATCGCGAGGGTTTTTCGGAGGAGGAGGGAGGTCTTTATAATAGATCTTCGTAGCCGCCGGGGTTATATTTTCCGAGACTACTATTAGGGCCGTGGACTCTTGTAATAACGATAAATGCTATTATAGCGTTATAGGCGTAGTCCTTTTTAACTATAATTTAGTTAGCGGAGTCCTATCTAAGGTACGTATATTCAGGGCGTAGCGGCCAGCGTTAAATACAGCTACCTAAAACTCTCTTTTCTAGCTATCCCCTTACCGAATTAGTCGCGCTCCTCTATCCATAAAAAGCACTATAGCTATAACTTCAGGGGTATCGTAGCACCGTATTCCTCTATCTATAAGGAATCTTACGGCTATAACCGTAAAGGATTCACGGTTTCCTAATATCACGGCTACTATTAGCGCTATAACCGATAGCGGGGTTACTAGTAAACTAGGAAGTAATAGACCGGGTGGATATAGACGGTAATCAGGCGCTATACTAGCTAAATTATATTATTCGTAACCTAAATCTTATCTATCTAGACTTAAAATAGCCTTATCTACCCCCTTACGGCCGGGTATCACTAACTATAACCTTAATAGTAACGCCGTCAAGGAAGGGGATCCGGGGGGAACTAGCCCTGGCAAAGGGTTATGTTTAAAATAAGCAGTTATATAAAGGGGGGGGTCCTTAGCTTATACGTCTATAAATAGCCGTGAATCTCTAGCCCTCTCCTACTCGATCTAACGAATTAGGTTTTTTAGTTATTCCTCAGTTAATTAACGGAGGGTATCCTTAAAGGTAGCGATATCGCCGTCGAAGAAGGCGCGTTCGTTAAAATCTATATCCCGCGTGCGAATAACGCGGTTATAGCGGCGTAGGCTAGGTACCTAGATACGAAAGATATTAGTGGAATCGTAGCCGATAAGGTAGCCGATATAAGCACGGGGAGCGATACGATTTAATGGCGAGCTTAACTATATATAGGCTAATCACCTTTATAACTCGGTATTTACGATAAAGCTAATTAAGTTTACGGGATAGTCGCGGAGTTAAGTAATTAGCTAATAATAGCTAGACTAAGTCGTTAACCTTACAACGCTTAGCCTGTATACGATATTAGTTAGTAGACTCCTTATTCCGGAGCTATATTAACACGATCGCGGCTTAAGCGAACTCGGTCGTTTCCTATAAGCGTCGTAGTAGGTTATAGGCCGCTAATACTCTAGGTTCTATAGGGGGCTCTTCGGTTATCTAGATCGGGTCGATATAGTAGCCGTGTTCTAAGAAGAAGGGACTAAACCCCGTTATAAAGCTCTCGCGATTATTTAGGGCTAGTTATACTACGGGTAGTAGGCGATCCTAGTCGTCTTAGGCGTAATAGATAAAAGCTTATAAATAGGCTTATACTTCTTAGTTTATACGCTCTATTACTTTATCGGTCTAGGGGTGGTATACCGTGCTAAGCTTACGCGATATTCGTGCGAGCTCGTAAAAGTGCTTCTAGAACCTGCTTATCTAGTTTAAGCCTCGGTTACTAATAATCGACTTAGGTATCCCATAAAACCAGAAATAGTAGTATAAGAACTATTCCGTGTAAGCTTCGGCTTCTATTATCTTTATCGCTTTTAATATTATAGCCTTAGTTAGATAGTTTATAATAACCTAAAGGTAGCGCGCCTTCTTCTCGCCGGCTAGTAGTAGGTCCGTTATAAAGTCTATTAATAGGTCGCTCCGTATTCGTTCCAGCACCGGGAAAAGGCGTAAAAGGCCTTATTTCGTATTTCTCTATATATACCCCTTTCTGTAGATATTATAGTTCCGGACGAATTATCGGATATCCTTATTTATCCTCGGCTAGAAAAAGCGACGCGCTATTAAAGCGATAATATTTTTATATCCGGGGTATCCTCCGATTATTAAGTCGTGAATTAACTAGATAATCCTCCCTTATAACGTTAACCCTTTAGTAGACCCGGGCACTTAAATTCGGTCGCAGAATAATAATAACCCGGTCGTAAAGACTAAGCACTTAGTTATTTATAGCTTTAATTCTAATAATAGTAGAAACTATTATTCTTCTTTAGTAACCGTAGATAAGGCTCCTTAATACTATTCGTTAGTTATAAGCGTTTTATCCTATAATCGCTATAGCTTTTAGACCGCCTTAAAGATTATTTAACTGCTATTAATACGGCGAATACTAAGTAGAATCGCGGTATCGGGGATTAATTAAATATAGCGAGATTACTCTTATTTGTCCGTTATATCTTAGGGCTTATCTTACTATTAACGCGAGAGGGCGCCCGCTATCGCGTTATCCTTTCCTTTCCGATCTTCGAGTATAAAGTCGAACTATATAAGCTTACTAGCTTATCGGCCTTATTATTCGGTAAGCGTTCGCTTTATTATAAAGTACTTAAGGGCCTTATAGTCAGAGAGGACTATAAACTACCTATAACTAATAAGCTTAGCCCGCTATATTATTAGATAACTTATAATCGTTAATATCTTTTTATCGTAGATTAAGTAGTTATATTCTGCTTTATTAAGTTTATAAGAGTAGTATACGACTATATAGCGATTTCCGTCCGTATCTTCTTATATTAGGCTACCCCTAAGGGTAAACCCCGAGTAATCCGTCTCGATAAATATTTTATTTACTAAGTCCTATTATCGTAGTATTAGTCCTTCTTAAAACCTCGCCTTTAGCTCGCGAAAGGCCGTTTCTTTATCAGGACCCTATTAAAAGGTATAGTCCTTTTTAGTAAGTACTATTAACGGGGCGGAGATCCCCGAAAAGTCTTTAATAAAGATCCGGTAGTAATTCGTAAACCCTAAAAAGCTTTATACGCCTTTAACCGTTAAGAGTGTTTCCTACTCGTGGATAGCTAAGCTATTCGAAAAGCCTAAACCGGGTTTAGAACGCGGTCTTATATTCGTGTCCTAAGGCTATCCTAATCTTATAGAAGGTAACGACTATATCGAGCTTCGCAAACTATTTGGCTTAGCTTAGGTCTTATAGTATCTTAGCGATTAAAAGGAGTAAGTAGCGGTCTTACTTAGTAATCGCGTTTAGCGCTTAGTAGGTATAATAAAAATAAAGTCCTCCGCCTAGCTTCCTTATAAAGAGGATAAAAGCCGCGGCTTCTAAACTACTAGCATGGATAAACCCCGTATCTATTAGGTCGGTAAGTGTTTTCCGTAATAATAGGATTTCTTCTCTTAATATATTATAAAGCGGCCCTTAGGGGAGCGATAATTCCTTACTATTATTTCTGGGTATAAGGTTACCTTATAGTCGACTCTTAGTCGGTATAGCGGTAATTAGTTAGCCTTATCGGGTATAAATAGGTCGCCGAATTCTCGTAATAGCTCTTCGGGTATAAAGTCCTTCGGGTCCGCTAATTACTTCTTATATAACGCTTTTTCGATATCCCTTAAGCTTACTCCTTAGACTAAGACTTTTTCGCCCTTCCGTTATAATCGTCTAATAATACCTACGAATACGGATCCGGTAACTAAATAGGCGTCGCGAATAGCTTATACTCCGGTAGGTTCCTTTTTATAGTAAAGTCGTATATTTAATCCGGCCGCTCTATAGTAAAGCCGTTTATCCTTACCGTAATACGTTACGTTATTTTATTCTATCTAAGGCTTCCCGAGGAATACGTTTTAATTAAGCCTTAGTACTATATATACGAATATCCTTTACGGGTAGCCGCTAATCTTAAGCTCGTAGACGGTGATCCCTACGCTATTAATAGTCCTAATAGCTTCCGAGAAGCTATTTAATAGTCGATTTATTTTATCGACTAATAGTAATTAGAGTCTTTAGGTAAACTATTTACTTATAGCGGTATAGTAGTCGTAATTAGTATTAATAAAGGCGAGGATACGCCGTTTATTTACTCTAGCTACTATAAGTGCCGGGTTATTACTAGCACATACTCTAAACGCCTTTTACTCCCGCTATATCGCGGCTATCGGCTCTAACGCCCGTTTTCGCGTTAAAGCTATTCTTTTTCCGAGTCGTCCTCGCTAGTCGACTTATCCCCGCTCTTATCGTAATCCTTCGCGCGGTTCTCCTTAACCTTCCAGACTATATCTTAGTTTTCTTTTAGCTTTTTATAGTTCCGCACGATATACCCCTTTTTATTATAGTTATAGCACGTCTAAGTCTTTTACTTCGCCTTTCTATCGCTAATATAGTTTACTCCACCTATCTTCGTATCGCCGTTAGTATCCTTCTTCGCGGTTATATAGTCTTAAGCTTATTTATCGTAGTTCCGTTCGAACTAATAACCTCTAAGTTTCCCGGCGATCTCTTATACGCCGTTAACCTATATAGTATAATAGTTAGTAAGAATACGGGCGGAGATAAGCTTATCCCTAAGTCGTGAGGTGATCGCTCCTTTAAGGAATAAGATCTATATAGTAGCTTCCTATTTAGTACCGCCCGTAAAGGCGATCTATCTTTTAAAATAGGGCAGGAAGGCGGTAAACGACTTATCGGTTTATTAGCGAATCGTGCGTAAGGCTTAGGTAGCCCGTGATTATTCTATAGGATTAAGGTAAGTACGATTAAGGTACGCTATAAAGTCGTTAAGGTCTATAAGCTTACCCGGCCTATTATTTTTATAAAAGGCTAATACGACCTATTATACTTTAGGCCTTAGGTAATTATAGATTATATACTAAGCTTATATATTATTCTGGAATAGGTTATTATTAATTATAAGCTTTTACCGTATCGCGTAGGCCTACGCGCCGTAGTATACTCGCTTCCCTGAGAACTTCGCCGGGCTATTAATAATCTTACGGGGTACCGCTATTAAGGTTAGGGCGACTACTATTATTATCGGCTATAGCGCTAGCGATAGAACCGGTGATAGGGTGGACTCTACTAGTATAAGGATTATCGGGGTCTATAAGGGAGCCGGAATATTTAAGTTAGGCGGTATAGGGTTCTACGGGGTAGGCGATCCTAGGAGCCGGGCTATAAGCTATTCGACTAACTAGCGTTATCGCTCGTTAGCTTCTTCTCTTACGCGTTATCGGTCTATAAACTAATATATTTCCGAGTAATATTCTTATATCGGAGTAAGCCTTAAGTTAATATCGGTATATTATTTATAGAGAGGGCCTAGCCTTACGTTTAGGGCTTAGTTATTTTCTTCGAACCGTTAGTTCGTCCACTCTACGACCTATTTAATTCTAATAGGTTATTAGGTGGTAGCGTTAGGATTCTAATCTATCGCTAGCGTAGCGCGTGGGTATCGCTAAGTTCTAGATATATAAACGATTAGTTATAGGTCGTGGCATTAGCTAAGTAAGGTCGTAATAATAGATTATCTAGAACTAAGGAGGGAAAAGGGAAAAAGGAGAAAAGTCTACGGCGTTAGGCTAGCTATAAAGTAGCGATGACTTAGCGATATAGGTCCGTTAACTAAGCGCGTAGTCAGGAAGATCCGGAGTATAGCCGGATCCTTTATATCGGGGTTAACCCGTAATACTAGGGCTTCCTTCTAGCAGGTAGGGTGGTAGCCTGCTAAAAGCAGGGCTGAATAGGCTTATAAAAAGGACCCGGGGAAAACCTTATAGGCCTACTGGATCGGTTTTAGACTAATCCTATTAGGCCCTAGGGCTTTCCCCTTAGCAGCTCCGAATATAGCGCGCTATAGTTCGGCAGCCTCGAGACTAGGCCACTCCCACGGTCTTCTAAGGCCCTTACTGCGTGATCTAGTTAGGCTCTAGGGGCTGTTCGAAGGGTAGGAGGGGCCTAGGCCCCCTAAAGGGCCTATAAATATAGGGGCTTTAGGGGCGTCGGTGGCGGAAGAAGAAGAGGAAGACGGTGCTGGAAAAAGGGTGTAAAGTAGGGCGTTATATTTATCTTCGAAAGCGTAGGCCTTCTGCTTCGTAGGCGTTTGAATCGGAGGGATCGTCGCGTTAAGGCCGCTTTTCGTATAGTTATAGGCCTTAAAGATTTCAGGGCCTTCGGCGTGGGCTAGGAAGGCCTCTTAGTGGTCGTTTTTCGCTATTTTAACCGCCCGGTAGTAGGCGTTTTGAGGTTCTTTTCAGGAGGTTTCTAAAGGCGCCTAGGTGGCTAAGGCCCCCTTTTTTGCCTTTCGAAAAGCCCTAAAGCCGTATTAGCTAATTTTCGCAGGGCTTTTAGCTCTTTAGTCCACCACGGCTTCGAACGCCCTACTCCCCGACGCTTAGGCACTAAAGCCTTAAGTACTAGGGTAATAGTATCCGAAAGGCAGCGGCCTAAAGAATCCTAGTCCGAGGCGTTAATAGCCTATTAAATATCCTGATCAAGGCTAGGTTCTAGGCTCTTTAGGGTGCTAGAAAACAGGGCCTAATCTGCTAGCTTATAGTTATAAGCCGGCGGGAGGGACCTGTTTATAGGACCTTTAGAGCCTAAAATAGTGGCTAAGAGGAGGATAGCGCGGTGTAGGGAGGTAGTGTTTTCGATATACTCCCACTTATCGAAGCGGAGACGATTAAAGCCGGGCGTATAAAAGGCTAGGTCTATAACCGACTCTTAACGAAGATTAGACCTAAAAAAGGTCCCCCCGTTTAGGTTAACTTCTTCAGAATCCACTAGATAGGTAGCTCCGAGGCTATTTAACTAGTCTACTAGAGCCTAGGCCCTAATAGAAGCCTGGTTAGTAGCAGCTCCGTTCTACTGCTAGTGGTTTCTGTTAAAGTCCCCTATAATAAGGGTAGGCTTAGGGACCTATAGGTCCTATAGCACTCGATCCTCACTCTAGGGCCGGCTTCTAGGGCCTAAAAAGGGGGGAAAAGAAGAAGAAGAAGAAGAAGAAGAAGAAGAAGAAGAAGAAGAAGAAGAAGAAGAAGAAGAAGAAGAAGTGGAAGAGGTGGAAGGGGTAGGGCTAGAGGGCCGCCCTCGGCTTATCGTTTCGGGGTCCTGTTCTATCTAATTATAAACGTGTAGAATATAAAAGGTCTATGGATAATAAACCTCTATAATCTACGCGTCTATATCGTCTAGAAGGTCTTCGCGGTGTGCAAAATCGATACTAGAGCCCTTTCTTATATAAGAGAGGACCCTAGGTTTAATAGGGAAGAACTAGGATTTTTAGGATATAGGTATAACGGTATAAAAGGCCGGGTAGTTACGGACAAACTATCCCTCTAGTATCGAGACGCAGGTAGGTTCCTGAATAAGGACTATATTAGCCAAAGTCTCTAAAGCCTATTCTAGGATAGCCTCCTATACCGGAGCCTGTTTATCGACGTTATATTAAATACACCGGATATCTTTTAAACGATAAGGCTCTTTATTTATAGAATTAAGGTTTTATAGCTTGAAAGACTTCGTAGTCCCTGCTAAAGGGGGGTAATCTCCCTCGTAGTTATAGCACTTATAGGTCTTGTGCTCGTAGTCTCCGTATTCTTTACACTCGTTATAGTAGTGGTATTCCTCCCTATAGCCCTTAACGGCATAGATAGGGCAGGAAACTAGGCCTTTATAAGTCCCTCGGGTATACCCGAATTTCCAGTAGTTAGAGCACTGGGTTCTAGGGGTTATAGGCCTATATTTATAGACCTTTAGCCGCTGACCGACTATATATAGCCCCTATTTTAGGCAGTGCTTCTATTCTTTAGTAGAGGGTATAGAAATAACCACTATGCCATAGAACGCGTGTAGAGCCCTTAGCTACCGAGGTTTCCCTACGACCCTAATAGGGTTAAAGGTGCCGATTTTAGTAGCTAGGTCCTATAGACCTAGGCCCTATTATAGGCTTCGGTTTAGGGCCTCTTACGGCCCCTTGGAGGGGTCGGGTAAAGGGGTATCGCCGCCCCTAAAGGCTCTGGAAGGCACCTATTTAATAATAAGCTTAAACTCGTCGCTATAGGCTAGGGGGGCTAGAGAGGGAGGTTTAGCTCTTTAAACCACTGATTCTGCGAGTCTAGGAGCTGTTAAACGCTGTAATTCGGCCCCGGGGTTAAAATAAGGTTCCCGTTAATCGACCGGCTAATAGCCGTAACTACAGGGAATTTTAGGGCCTTATTAAGCTTATTCCAAAGCGCGAGGGGGTCGAAGTTTTCCCTAGGGATCGCTACACCTGCCGTAGGTTATAGAATAACCTTAGGGACCTTTTTATGGTCTATTAGGAGGGGTGCTAGGGGTATAGATATCGGGGTGGGGGCTAAGGGTGCTAAAGCCCCTGAAATAGGGGCCTAGGGTGCTATAGGGCTTTTTTTCCCCTTTATAGCCTCGCTATAAAGGTGTTTAGACTATTCTGTAAGCCTACGAACTGCCTAGGCTAGTTCGTCGACCTTCTACTCGAGTATAGGAGGCTAGGGGGCGTCTAGAACGCCGTCGATAGTAGATTTAAGCCCTACGGATAGGGCCTTAATCTAAGGGGCAGGGTCGAGGGTATAGGCCTGTTAAAGCAGTAGAAGAGCCTGTTAGAGTAGTTCCTTTGCCTATGCCTTACTAGTCAATCTAGTCGACTTCTAGGGCTTAGCCGAGGTCTCTCAAGGGGCTTTAGCTGTTCCAGGGGCCCTTCTAGCCTATTTAGAGCCTAAAAGGCTCGGTTTTTCAGCAGGGGGGCCCCTAGAGGCAGGGGGGCCCTAAAGGGCGTTTCGAAAGCGCCTTCGGCTTCCGAGTCCGAGGGGGATTCGATTCGGGTCCTAGAAAAGCGTCTAGGCGTCAGCGTAGAGGGGCTAAGGTGCCTTTTCGAATTCAGGGGCGTAGCGAGGGTTAAATCCTCTATATTAGAGGTATTACCTATATCCACCTCCCCTAGGCCCTCTATAGTTATAGGGGCCTTAGGGGGGGGCGTTAAGGCCGTTAGGGGCGTTAGGGGCGTTAGGGGCGTTGTTATGGCTAGTGTTATAGCTAGTGGGTTGTTATTTATAGCGTTAGGGCTGGGTAGAGGTTAGGGGTGCGGCTCTGCGCGGCTAGGATTACTGCTTTGTTAGCGTGGGCGCACGGGCCACGTCAGACTTTTCCCCCGCACGCGGGGAAGCCGTAAGCCTATTTCCGGGCATTTTCGCACTCATAATACGCCTAAATTAGCACCTAGGCGATACAGGGCTATAGATAGGCGTATAGAGCTTGAAAAGAGCTATCGATCAATATAGTTTTTGAGTGGTTTAGGGCGTTTACGCGTAAAACGTAGGTCCCCCCACGTGAGTTATAAGAAGGATAAGGCTACTACTTATAACCGTTCCGAAAAAAAGATATAATAATAATCGATAAACCTGGCAAGGATTCCGGGACTATAGCCGGATATAGGCTAATCTAGCTACTCAGCGTACTAGGTAAAGGCCTAGAGCGTATTATAGTATACCGGATAGCTTACCGCGCTATAGCCGTAGGAATCCTAAACCCGTAGTATATTAGAGCGTTACTAGAATAATTAATAAACGACCTAATAATAGTTCTTATATATAAGGTTAGGATATAGCTAGTATAAGGAAAGCAGGTTTTTACTATTATTAACGATATAAAAGGAGTATTCGATTTAGTCCTATATCGATAGTTAGTGTATAGGCTTCGGAAATAAGGGTAGGACCTAGTTAAGTAAAGTGGTAGAAGAGCTTCGCCTCGTAGAGAAGCGCTTATATAATCTTCGGGGCTTCCTGCCTATATAAGTATACCCTGCTAGACCTTATAGGACTCCTATAAGGCTTGCTAGCCTCCCCGATTAGGTATACCCTTAGTATTATAGAAATATACTATAGACCTAATAAGGATAACCGATTCGGATACACGGATAACTCCTATGTCGTCGCGGCCTATATAGACCTAGACAAAGCGGTAATATCGGTGACTAAAATACTAGAGTAGAAGCTATAATAGTGTGAAGATAACGGGGTTAAGCTAGATAATAGTAAGGCTAAAGCCTAGCTATTCTCCTATTAGAAGATCCTATAATTCTTAAGCGTGTCGATTCTATAATTCGATTACTATATCACGGTCGCCTATAAGGTGTACTACTATAGCCAGATATAACCGGCCCCGATAAGATAGCTTAGTATTTATATAGATAAGCGACTTAAGTTCGAAGCGCACGTAGAAATATAGGCAAAGAAAGGACTTAAAGTCGCTAACTATATTCGAGGACTCGCTAAAGCCTTGTTCGGACCGAACCTTACCCTATTATATAAGGCGGCGTTAGCCTACGTCCCTACTATTACTTACTATACGGCAAAGATCTAGTAGGAGGGTTAGAGAGCCCTAGCCTAGGCTTAAACTAATATATTTAGTAAGAAATAGTACTAGTCGCCCTCCGGATACCTCCTTAGAATAAAGACTATAAAACGCGTATAGATAACTATAATATAAGCGATCCTACTAGCGTGGAAAATGGTCCCTATAATAGTCCTATATAGGGAGTCGGGTATACCCTTAGCGGAGGAATACGCCGAATACCTTTAATAAAGGTTTATAATTTGAATTATAAGCCTTAATAAGGAATATCCTATTATCATTATTATTATTGATCTTACTCCGCTATCCTGACTAATCTACAGGAGCCTTCGTAGGCTATACGGTCCTTCTCGGGTGGCTATAGCGGGGAAAACCCGGGTAAACCCCGGGGAAAACCTCTATATACTTCCTTAGGTAGAGAGGTGCCGTTACGGGGCCGATATAGCCCCGGTTCTTCCCTATTACGTATCTAGATCTTACCTTTAGGCTAATAGTTAACGGGAAGTATAGTAGGCTAGTAGTTAGGTATATTAGCCTAAGCTAATCTTTATCGGTAGAGCGGAGGCTAAGGGGGCGCTATCGCGCTTCTGCTATACGGCGGCTATAGCTTTTTAGCCTCGGTCTCCCTATATTCTTGAGGATTATACCTTTATTCCTTCCGTTTAGTTAATAAAAAGAGTAAGGAGGCAGGCGCCTCTTACCTCCCCTAGTTAGGTTCCTGCTATATCCGGCGGTAGGTAGGGGGATAGGGCCCTACCTTATTATAAGAATTAAATAGTTAATATCCCCCGAGGCCTTTATACCTTAATCCTCCCTTTTCCTCCTATAATATTAATAAGTTTATTATAGGTTTTCCTCCTGATTTATTCCCGCTTATAGTCCTGTAGGTTTATCGTTACGGCTTATACTAACTAGTAAACCCTTTTAGTTTTCTTATTATATTCCTATTATAGTTTTACTATAAGTGTTTTATAGGTAGCGTCGCGGTAGCGTAATAGCGTAGGGTTAACTAGGTAGTATAGTATCGATTTATATATATGAATAAGTAATTAATAGTAGTAGTATAATATAAGTTCTTTTCGTAGCGTAGCGGTGCCTTAGTAGTAGCGTGCTAATAGTTATAGATATTATCTCCTAATAATAATAATACTAATAATAATAACCGCCGCTATAAGCGCGGCGTAGTTTATATTATACAGTATATAGCTCTTAGTAGAGTTAGAGTAGTATCGTAGCGCTAATATAAAGCAGTTATATTCGTTATAGTAAGCGTTTAGGCACTTACCCCGATAACGTAGAGGCTTACGCTAATACCACGGGAATAGGCGTGGCCTATTACTAGTATACTAATAATCGCCGTCTATATAAAGATATAAGTCGCCTCGGTGCCATAATAGTACTATATATATGTTAAGGTAGATATAGCTAATAGCTTAATAGGTCTCCTCCGCTACTAAGAAGCAGTAATAACGCCTTATAGATATTTACTAAGCGTATATAGCGGTAAAGGCCGCTAATAGCGCTAGTATCGTTATTATAGGTATCCCCTTTTAGTACCGTGGTAATCCTACACTAATAAGTTATAGGCTAAAAAGCGCCTAGGGATAGCGTCCGGTCTTTTAGCCGGGCCCTAAACCGGGCGTTAACCTTCCGGTCACGGTTATAGCGGCACCGCGCCGGTAAAGGTATAGGAGTTATCTTATTAGATAAGACGCTTAGAGAGTAGGATAGATCTAATCTTAGATTACCTTATAAGTAGCTCCCCCTTAGTCCTATTACGGCTCCTTAGCGGTATTAGCTAGCTAACTAGGCTTAGTAGGGTCTTAAGTATATTAAAAGTAGTATTAATACCTAAGGGAGGTAAGGATAATACGAACTAGCCGGTATTATAATAGTAACTACGTTAATACTACTAGGGTCCCGGCTTATAGGGCCCCTATCCTAATAATTAATTAATCGTCGTGCTGCCTTATTCCCGCTTTAGTCCTGCTTTAGTATCCCTAGTATTTTCGTAGGCCTCTATAACTTTAAGGGCGAGGCGAAAGTCCTTAAGCCTTTTCCGTTATAGGAACTACCTTATAACTACCCTAGTCTTAGTATTATATTCTAGTACGTCGTATAAGTCTCCTCTGGTTATAAGTGGCCTCCCTACGGCACCGAAAAGGTCCTTATAGTCCTCCTCGGTTACCTCCTAGTATTAGAGTACTACATACTCCGCCGTTTCCGCCCCTCCGTCCCTATAAGGGTACCGCGGTAATAGGAAGCCTAGTACCCTTATTTTAGCTAGTAATACTTATAGGCCTAGTTTTTCTAATCTAATCTAGGTAAGTATAGAGCTTTATAGCTTAAGGAGCCCTCTATATTTCCGGAGGGAGGGTTATATTAGGGGGCGGCTTACACCGCTATAGCGTAGGTATAAGGCCGCCGGGCTTCCGTCTAGGCTTAACCCTATTCCCTCATAAAGGCTTTCCGCGGGAGCGAGGTTTTAGCCTAGGTTATTAGAGTGGTAAGCTATACTATCTATATAAGGGCGGCGTAGGTCCTATAATACCGATTCGGTATCGCTAAGGCTCTTACCGCGGCGTATACTTTAGCTAATATCTTATCTTCGGTCCCTTCTTTTTATATCCGAAGGATCTTTTAGGTGCTTAGGCTTAAAAGGTATAGGTTAAGGGGGGTATAAAAGTCTTTTTTCGAGGACCCTAACCGGTATAGCCTTATAGGCTCCGGCTACTAATCGGAGGTACCGGTTCTATATCGCTATAAGTACCGCTAAGGGGCCTTACCGGGGGCCGGCCCCTATCTTATAAACGGCTAAGGCGTAATAGGCTACTATTAGTCTTACTACTATAAGGTATAGTCTTTTTATATTCGCGAAACGATACTCTTACGCTATTATACTAAGCCTTAAAAAGGTATATATTTATATAGCTAATCGGCTCTTTACCTTTTTAGCGTATCGCCGGAAGTTAAGTTTCCTATTAAGCTAAACGCCTAAGAGCCTCATTACCTCCGCTACCGGTACTAAAATAACGCTAAGGGGGAGTAGGGTAAAGGAGGGTTAGCGTGATTTTATAAAGGGGATATAAACGCACTTAGCTAGTTCGAATTATAGTCCGCTCGCTATCTCCTAGTCTAAGTAAGCACGCTACGCGGCGGTAAGATAATACTATATTTATACCTTTATTCTGCTAAAGGCGATAATATTCGTGTTATTAGCGAATCCTGCTATCATCGTTTTAAGGACCCTTTCTAGCTCCTTATAAAGGGTAGAGATATAAAGGATAAAGAGGATAAAGGAGATCGGGGAGCCTTATAGTATACCCCCGCGGAGGTACTATAAGGGGGCTATTTCGTTATTAAGTAATAGCTAAGCTATGTATTTTTAGAGAAAGCTACTAATTAGGGTAGTAAGCTATTAGGGGAATCCTTTCCTTTTAAGTACCTTAAGGAGGCGGGAGTAAGGGATAGTATGAAAGGCGCCTTTAATATCTAGTTAGAGTATCGAAGCGGTGCTATTATAGGCCTAGCTCGCCCTTATGGCCTCCGTAACTCTTTATACTACTATCTCTGTACTCTGCCCGGTCCGGTTACCTATCTATCCTTCTAGGAGGAGCCGATACACCTATACTATAGCGGTAATACGGTCGGCTAGTATCCCCTTAAGGACCTTACTTATTATATTAAGGAGTAATATCGGTTATTAGCCTTTTACTATCTTATAGTCGGCCGGCGGCCGGCCTTCCTTTTTAAGGACTACTATAATAGCGTAGCGGTACCTTTTCGGGTAATAGCTAACTTTAAGGTATACTATAAAGATACCGCTTAGTCTTTAGTATAGGGGAGGTTTATATACTTTAAGGAGCCTTACTAGGAGCTTATCGGGTCCTAGTACCGCTTAGGGTTTAGTCTTCTTAAGGCGCTCCTATATATCCGTTACGGTAATATCGTGGCGGATATCCTATTTAGGGGGGAATTCCGCGCCTAAGGGCCTAAGGGTAGTAAGGAGGGGGGGTAAGAAGAACTTCCGGTTAAGGACTTTGGCTTTCTTTATATATATAATAGCTAGGATATCGCTATCGTCTTAGCGTAGTAGCGGTACCGATAAGGGGTCCGGCGGTATACCCCTTTGTATTTATACCTATTTCTATAATTGCTAAACGAGGTTATCGTTTTTCCTAATCTTATATAGTAGGTACTGCTAGTATAGCCGCTTTACTACTGCCATAGCCTTATCGCGGCGCCTCTCCGCTTCCTAAAACTTATCCTATTAGTTCCGGGACTTTTTAGATATATATCTACGGTAAAGGCGCCTTACTTCCTAAGTAAAAGCGGTTAACTCTGTATTCTACTAAGGGGTAGGTAGGAGTCCGGGGGTACTCCTATAGCGACACGGTACGACCTTATCGGCTAAGGTTATAAGGTTTTTAATTAGGTTCTCTAATTACTAAGTTAATATCACTTAGTATTATAAGGGGGCTAGTCTATTAGAGTTACGTAGCGGCGAGCTAGGGGACCTATAAGGGGTTAAAGTCCTTCTAGACCTAGCGGGGCCCGCCTAAGTCCCGCGGTAGTATTATCGTAGTGCTTAGCGCAGTATCTATCTCCGTATAGATTTACGCTATTTATAAGAAGTAGTCTAACCCGATAACGGTTTTATTAAGGCCGTAAAAGTCATAGCGGAGCCCCTATATCGCCTATATAAGGTTAATAATACTAGCGCGCCGGCCTAGGCGGTACTATATAGTAGTCCCGGGGGGGGTTATTAGGTCTAGGTTCTACCGGGCCGTAAGGGTAAATAGGGTATCGGCCTAGGGGTAGTAATACGGTAGCTATAACTATAAGGGGTAGTATAGGTTAAAGTCCCCTATAAGGATATAGCGGCCCCGTAGTAGTACTATATTAAATATATCTTATAAGGGTATATTCTAGGAGATCCTAGCTAACTACTAGTTCTCTAAGTAGATTAACTAGATTATAAGGGCGTTATCTCTAGTCCTAAATATAACCGCGTAGGTATTATAGTAGGCCCGCTATATTTACGTATATAGTGGGTATCCTTTATATCTATATAGAAGGGCGCGGCCTCCGCCTTAGATTAGCCGATATACCCCTTAGGAGGGGCAGGCAGGGCTTTTTATAAAGGGGTTAAGGCCGGGTTCCTAGATAGCTATTATATCGTACTTAGTATAGTACCGAAGCGGGAGCTCCCGCTACGCCTACCTGCTCCCTATATTCTATTAAAGAATATAGATTCTTATTAGTTAGTAGAGGGGGGGGGGGGGGTTAGTTAAGATAGCGTGCCTAGTATAACCAGGGTTTAGTTCTGGCTTTATAGCTCCTACTACGGTGCCTTATTAACCCCGCGGGGGACTATATAGGCGCTTATTAGTCCCGGTATCGGGGAGCCCTCCTATCCTTTAATCCTTTTTAGGGGGCGTCCCCGGCCTTTACGGAGAGGCTAGTCCTACTCCTAGGCGATAATAATTAGGGGAAAGATTTACGGTTATTATAGGTATACCGTTTTAGTCTAACAGGTAATATTAAAGTCTTTAGCTCGGTATTTATACGCTTCGCGAGTCTTCTTAGCCTTTTTCCTCAGTAGTCGGTATAAGTTATTAAAGGTATTATAGTCTCCGGTGTAAGCGGTATAGCGGCGGGAGCGGCTAAGCGCTATAACGTCGTAGTATCCTAGTCCTTATAGATACGCTAATTCGGGCTTAGCGTAATAGCGGTATACCCTTTTTACCGTAAGGTAGCTATTAGCCTTATAGCCAAAGTATAGGTATTTATAGCACCTTAGGGGGCTAAGGTTAGGATCGTATAGTTTATAGATATAGCTACCCCCTTTAAAGAGGAGGGTATTCCGGATAAGGCTTATTACCCTTTCCGGTAAAGCCGATTCGATAAGGAGAAGCGCTACCCTATTAATACTATAGCGGGGTACTTACTATTATACTTCGACGATTTTAGCCTCGGGGTTTATATTTTATAGGGATACTAGTAAGTCCTCCTCGGATAAGACGTTAAGGACCTTCCGGGGGATAGCCTTAGTAAGCGTAGGGTAGGTTTATACGGTTAGGGTAACTCCTTTACTAAAGGCCTTCTTAACCTATTATTCCTTATAAGTAGTCTACTATTATACCCTTTCGGTAAAGGTAAGGTAGATATCTCTACTAGGTAGCTTCCGTGCCGTTATAGTATTGTGTCGGGTAATCGTGGCGTTTATAGCTTAAATAATTTCTTTTAGGGTCCTAGCTCTAAGGGGCTAGTCTTCGGGGAGGGTTCCTTAACGGACTATTAGTTCCCGGTAATACCTAGCGGGGATTATTTTAGGGGGGGCGGGGTCCTATAGCGGCGCCGCCACGGGTACTCGGGCTATAATATTAGCCTAGGTCTCTTTTATATTACTTATTTCTTTTTAGAGTTCTTTACGGATAATATAGCGGACGGATACGTATAGATATACTAGTAATAGCGTGCTAGTATTATTACAGATATTACATATTATAATTAGTTCCTTTATTAGCTTTATAACCTATTTAATTATATTCTTATTAGCTAGTAGGGCCTGTATTTCTGCCTTAATCTTAGCGACTCTTAGTTCCGGGGGGCGCGGTAGTTCCCTTTTAGTCTTATATCGGTTCCGCGCTATATCCTATCTTAGGGGGGGGGGAGCGTTTATATTACGAAAAGTGGGTCTGTTACGAATTCTATATAATCGAGGTCGGGATAACGCTATTCCACGACTCTTCCGGCTATACCGTAGTGTTAGTATTACGGTGCCGTTATAATAGTATCCCGGGAGGGAGGCGGTAGCTATAATTTCTATCTCGGTGGTTTTATCGGTTTTACTCTTATTATGCGCCCGTGGTTAATAGGCCTGCCGAAATCGTGCTGATTTACTATCCTACTATATCAAATAGAATATCCTATTATATAATCCGTTATACCGGTTATACACGGCGATACTAGGAAAACTAAGGCGCTTATTTGGAAATCGTGAGTATTACGGACTAAGGAATTAGTGTATACTAACCCGCCGCGGCACCCCTTAGTACGACCCCGATTTACCGTGAGGTTATTTCGGGAATAAGTGCCTTTTAATAACCGACCTAAGGAGGAGGCGATAGCCGTATTTAACGCGTGGATAAACTCCTTTGTACCTAACTATAATCTTATATTCTTAGACGGGTTATAATAAGGCTAGAACGTAACCTAGGCCTACTCTATATGACGCGGGGGATAGGAGATTACCTTAGACCGCGGATACCTCCGCGAGGCGGTAGTATTTAATAAAGAAATAACGGGAGCGGCTAAGGGACTAGCCGCCACGCTACGGCTTCCGACTATAATTACGGGCGATATAATATACTATATCGATAATTAAGCTATTATAAAGAGGCTAGCAGGAACCGCCCCGAGAATATTAAGATATAAATTTCTATAGTAGTAGCGCTTTACGGCCTATAACTTAACCCGACCATAATAGAGCCTATAGTATATAGGAATCCTAGGTAATTAAAGAGCGGATAAGCTATATACTATAAAAGATATATCGGGTATGTTACCGAATAATAAAAGGCTAACCTAAGCTAGCGTAAAGGTAATAGCTATAGTATGCTATAGGACTAGGCTTCGAAAATAGTATACTAAGTCCCGCTCTAATACGTATAAGACGGCGCTATGGAACGAACTAGGATTTAGTAAACAGGAGCCAGCTAAACTAAGCCTTATATATAGGATACTAATACGTCTCCTATAGGTATATATTTGGTATAGTGATTTTAGAGAATATTATAAGAGGTTTTACTACGAAGACTATATTCCTAACTATAACTACGGGTATACGAAGACACGGGAGCATTTCGCTTACTACTAAAAGATTAGGAACATCTATAAATAGCTAACGGAACTTTAGCACCGCGATAAGGACGGTAATAGACTCCGCTCCTACGATACCCAGGAGACCCTTAAGGAGATCCTAACGAATAGGGTGGTATTCGCCGCCCTTAATAATATAATAGGCTTCCTAAAAAGGATTTATCTATTATCCTTAAGAAAAGGCGTACCGACGTTATAATAAAGATTAGACCTCATAAGATAGATAGATAGGGATTAACCTAACTACTAAGGTATAAGAACGGATATATAAAGGCCCCCGAGGGCGTATAGCGAGATACGAGGTTTTCCTTAGTTTTTACTCTTTTATTTTATACTATTTTAATCTTATATACTACTATAACAGTATAGTATAAGATTTATCTTATTTAGTAGGAAAAGGTTATAGAGTTAAGCACTTAGTATTATATAGTCTTAGTATATATATATAGAGTCCGTACCGCCCGATACTCTAATAAGAAGCGCGGTACTAGTATTTACTAGGCACTACTAAGGCGCTAAATAGAAATATATACACACACACTATATAATAGTTACCCGGATATACGGGTATCCTAGGTAATATGTTAGTAGACTATCTCGCAATGGAAGGTGCGTAAATAAGACTATATATTATCCTACCCCTAACCCTTAGCTATATAAAACGGAAAGTAAGATGATAAAAGGCTACCGACTTCTAGCACTAGTAATAAACTAATACTCCCCTCAGTTATAAAGAGGTTAAACTATAGGCCTTACTTAAACCCACGGGGCAAATCCTTACCCTAGAATAACACCTTCTCTATAAGCTACTTACCGCCCGGATAGGCCATAGTAACTTCGAGGACTACTACTCCCGCTTTAACTACGAGGACGCTTATATAAAGTGCTCCTATAGTATTCTATATCGTAATAACTTAGGACCCAATAGCCCCTTTTTACTAAATATATCTCTTATACTAAGTTCTTCGAAAGAACCTGCCCCCGGTATAACTGCGCAGGGACATTCTAGTATAAAACAGGATTATTAAAATACTAATGATAATTATTAATATAAAGATAGATAGATGGATAGATGAAAATCTAGAAAATAGAAAGATCGGATAGAACGGTCCTTATATAATCCGGATCGGTCACGTATATCCATTCAACCTGATTAACTGGTTCGGACCTAAAGGGTCCGACTGACCTGATTAGTTAGAAAACGTGCGGCCGACCTAATTAGTTATCCTAACCCTAATAACCGATCTACGCGGTTATACCGGTTTCCCTTCTCGGTTACTTAACGTACCGAAGTATATATTACCTTACTTACCTGCTAGAGGATTAAAACGCTATTAGGCGTATCCCCTAGCTTTAGCTCGCCTAGAGTTTTACTTTTACCTACCTCCGAGGATTAAGGCCGCCCGACTACTTATATAGCCGACTACTCTTACGTAGGCTTAACTACGCGGCTAGCGGGCGTTTAACGCCCCGTAGCCTAGATATCCCCTATCTATCCTGAAATCCCAGGCTTATTACGATTCTCCTAGCAGCATAGTAGCAATTTCTAGTCTTTTATTTATTTCCTTACGCTTTCTGGATTTTATATATCGTGAACACACTATACCGCGAAGTGAGTAATTATGAAGAGTCGTACTAAGCGTCCTTTACTCTTCTTAGAGATTTACCGATATTAAATAATACTACTATTACTACTACTACCTATTATAATAAACCCTTTTATAAATACTCGTGTTACGGTAAGTTTACCTATTACCGTAATTAGTATTAGTTCTACTATAAACTGTGGTATATATATATAACGGTGATTTACTAAGAAGTAAATAGGTTACCGTGGTTCTCCGTATATACTTATATAACTCCTTTTACGCCTATAAGATTATAAGTACTATAAGCCTCGCGCCGCTAATAACTACCCTTTATAACAAGCTAATTAATACTATGTCGTCTCCGATAAACACGATATAGTTTACTATACTAGAATTAGCTGGTAAGTAAAAGTCTAAGAATAATATCTACTAGGAGTATTTTAAAAGCGTATTCCGCGGTCGGCGCCAAAGGACTAACCTAGGCGTTAACGGATACTTCCGGACGCTATAACTATATAGCGGTAAGGAGAAACTTATTAATAGGCTACTTATTCTTAATACTAAGTTCATTCAATAGCGCCACGATAACCCTATATAAATTAAGTAAATATATACTAAAGTTATTTAATAGGGTTGTAATAACTTATAGATCCGCGGATTAGAATATATAATTTATATACTACCTTTATACCCCTATATTTCCCGGGCTATTATTAAAAGAATAGCGTGTATACTAGTATACTAATACCCTTAGCCCTAATAACTAATGGCTACTAATACTATGGTTACTAGCTAAATATAACTAAAATAAACTTTCGATAAGTATATTATTCTACTAATAACATATTATTTTACCGCCGGCTAATTTATTAGTATAGCGCCTTAACCGCCCACTAAATACCGCCGCCGTTTAGCGTATATTACTACTAATAGGTCGCTTATACCCCTTAGTATACGTTCGCGTATAACGTTTATATTCGCGGATAACGCCGCTAAGAACTACGGTACCGCTAATAACTCTAACCCCGTAGATAGTCCTATAGATCTTAAACACTATCGATTTTATTATTATGGATATCCTAGATTCGCCTAACTATATAGATATTCTATTCGCCGCTAAGCTTTTAGATAAGCTAAAGGAGTATATAAGCGAATACCGCCTTATATTCCGTAATATATTCTAGTCGATCTACTTAGAGAACTACTAGTTAGCTAGGATTCTCTAGAATACGCCCCTATAAGATATATTCGACACGGCACTGCTATAGGGCCGACACGTCCTCGTAGGGGACTTTAACCTATACTACCCCTTATAGTTATAGCTACCGCGGTACTACCCCTAAGCCGATACCCTATTTACCCTCATAACCCGGTAGAACCTAAACCTAGTAACCCCCCCCCGGAATAACTATATAGCACCGCCCGGGCCGGCGCGCTAGTACTATCGACCTTGTATAGGTAATATAAGGGCTCCGCTACGACTTTAGCGGCCCGGATAAGACCGTTATCGGGTTAGACTATTACTTATAGATAGCCCGAATTCTTATAAAGACGGACACTATGCTAATTACCGCGACGATACTACCGCGGGACTTAGCCGGGCCCCGCTAGGTCTAGAAAGACTTCGACCCCTTATAGGTCCCCTAGCTCGCCGCTATATAGCTATAGTAGACCGGCCCCCTTATAATACTAGGAGATATCGACTTAGCATTAAATAACCTAATAAAGGACCTTATAACCCTAGCCGATAAGACCGCGCCGCGCCGCTACGGGGGTACCCCTAAACGCCTATCTACCCCTTAGTAGAACGCGGAGCTAACCGCCCTTACTTAGGAAGCGAGGCGCCTTTACCGTAGATATATATCCAGGAAGTCCCGGAACTAATAGGACGAGTTCTAGGAAACGGAGAGGTGCTAAGATAAGGCCGTAACGGTAATAAAGCGGCTATACTAGCGATACCTACTTTACTTAACCGGGAAGGACGATAGCCTTTTTTAGTGGCTATAAAAATAGGCACGAATTAAAGGGGGAGCTCCGCCGGACCCCTTATCGGTGCTACTACTATACCGAGATAATAGCGATAACCCGGTAACTATACACGTAGAGAAAGCCAAAGTCCTTAACCGGAAATTCTTCCTAACCCCCCTCCTTACCGCCCCTAGGCCCTTAGGCGCGAAATTCCCCCCGGGGTAGGATATCCGCTACGGTAACATCGCGGATATATAGGGGCGCCTTAAGAAGACTAAACCCTAAGCGGTACTAGAACCTAATAGACTCTTAGCAGGGCTCCTAGAAGCGTATAGACCCCCTTTATACTAAAGACTTAGTGCTACCTTGATAGCATGCCTTAAAGTAAGCTATTACCCGAAGAGGTACTGCTACGCTACCGTGGTAGTCCTTAAGAAGAAAGGCCGGCCGCCGGCCGATTACGGGATAATAAAGGGCTAACGACCGATATTACTCCTTAGTATAATAGGTAAGGTCCTTAAGGGGATACTAGCTGACTAGATCGCTACCGTAACGGAGGAGTATCGGCTCCTCCCGGAGGGATAGATAAGTAACCGGATAGGGTAAAGTATAGAGACGGTAGTGTAGAGAGTCACGGAGGCCGTCAAAGCGAGTTAGGCCTATAGCGGTACTACTTTAATACTCTAACTAGATATTAAAGGAGTATTCGATACTATCCCCTACCCTTACCTCCTTAAAGTACGTAAAAGGGAAGGCTTCCCCCGGTAGCTTACTACCCTAAGTAGTAGTTTCCTTTAAGACCGTATAGCCTAGCTACTACTTAATAGAGAAACGGCCCCCCCGCAGTACCTTTAGGGGGGGGGTACTATAAAGCTCCCCGATCTCTCCTATCCTCTTTATCCTTTATATTTTTACCCTATATAAAGAACTAGAAAGGGTCTTTAAAACGATAGTAATAGGTTTTACTAATAACACGAATATTATCGCCTTTAGCAGGATAAAGGTATGGATATAGTACCGCCTCGCTACCACGTAGCGGATATACTTAGACTAAGAGATAGTAAGCGGACTATAATTCGAATTAGCTAAGTATATCTATAGCCCTTTCACGAAGTCACGCTAACCTTTACCTACCCCGCTTCCCCTTAGTGCTATTTCGGTACCGGCGGCGGAGGCGATAAGGTTCCTAAGCGTTTAGCTTAATAGGAAGCTCGATATTTAATAAAAGACTAAAAAGGTAAAAAGCCGACTAACTACTTAAATATACGCCCTCTTAAGGCTTAGCGCGGTAGCGTAGGGGTATAGCTTTATAGACGTAAGAAGAATATACCTTATAGTAGTATAATTAGTAATCGCCTATTACGCCTTAACCGTTTATAAGATAGGGGCCGGCCCCCGGTATAGCCCCGTAGCGTCACTTATAACGGTATAGAACTGGTGCCTTTAATTAATAGCTAGAGCCTATAAAGCCACGCCGGTTAGGGTCCTCGAAAAAAAGACCTTTATCCCCCCCCTTAACCTATACCTCTTAAGCCTAAGTGCCCGGAAAGTCCGCCGGATATAAAAGGAGGGAACCGAAGATAAGATATTAGCCGGAGTATACGCCGTAGCGAGAGCCTTAACGGCACCAAATCGGTATTATAGGACCTATACGGCCCTTACGTGGATAGCCTAACTTAACGCCCTAATAACCTAGGCCGGAAACGCGGCCCCGAGGAAAGCCCTTATAAGAGACTAGGGTCGAACCTGAATAAAGGTATAGAGGCCTTATACCTACGCCGTAATAGCACCGAGCCGCCCCCCGATATAACGCTCCCTCTAGAAATATAGAGGACTACTAAAGCTATAAAGCGCTATACTTACCTAAATTAGATTAGAAAAGCTAGGCCTATAAGCCTTCTTAGTAAAAGCGAGGGTGCCGGGATTTCTAATAACGCGGTGCCCCTATAGTAACGGAGGGGCAGAAATAGCGGAGTATATAGTGCTTTAGTGCTAGGATATAACCGAGGAAGAGTGTAAGGAGCTTTTCGGTGCTATAGGGAGGCTACTTATAACTAAAGGGGATTTATACGACGTATTAGACTACGATACCGAAGCTAGGGTAATAGCTAAATAGTTCCTATAACGGAAGAGGCTTAACGACTTCCGTCTTACCCTTAAAGTTATAGAAGCCTATAAGAACGCGGCGGTACCGTAGCGGGGAAGAAATAATATAATGACTTAGTTAGTATTAAATAGGGGCCTTACTAGCCGGGACCCTGGAGGTATCGAAGCGTTATCAGGCTATAGCCCTCCCCCCCCCTCTTTACTCCTCGCTAGCCTTATCCTTACCTCCCTCGGAGGTATTAATACCGCTCTCGATATACTCGAGGTCCTAGAACCGGTTAGTTATTCTATTATCACGGAGGCGCCGTAGCGGAACCGAAAGGGGACTACGTATATAGTTATCTATTAGGATACCCACTATCGCCTTTATACGGCGGACGCGGCGGAGGATATCCTATAAGGTCGCCTCTACCGATAAGGTGCCGCCACGGCCGTGACCGGAAGGTAACGCCCGAGAGACGGCCCGTCTAAAGGATAAAGCCGCCGTCTTTAGGCGCTCCTTAGCCTAATAGGTTATTAATAAGGCGCTACCGCGATACTATAGGGAGACTATTTACCGTAGCGATACTATTATTACTAGTAGCCTTTACCGATATATAAAGACTATAAGCGTTAATAAGACGCTATTACTACTTTTTTGTAGCGGGGGGGACCTATTAACTAATTAGATTACCTTAATACACCGACGGTACTACTACGGTATAGTAACGGCTTATATCCTTATAGGGGCGCCGGCTATTAGTATATTAGAAGTATATAGCACCGGTGCCGGTGGTATTAGCGTAGGCGGAAACGTTATCCGGGTAGCTACCTAGACGCTTACTATAATAGAGGTAACTACTATAGGTTAGCCACTATAATACTACTTCGGCACTACTAGAGTATATATACGGTATAACTCGAATAGTGCCTTACTTCTACCGGTTATTATTATTACTAAAAGGAGGTATTTACCGTTATTAATATACTACTACTATAGTACTGCCACGATATAAAGATACTTATATTATCCTTTTATTTATAGTTAATATTAAGTTTATTATTACTACTACTATCGTACTACCTAGTTAACCCCACGCCACCGCCACGCCACCTATAAACCACCACGTACTAGTTCTAACTAAGGAAAGTATAAATCGAGAGCAGGAAAACTAGAAGATATTACTAGTTAGTATAACGCCGCGACGGTAAGCCTTCGAGGCCGTAAGCGGGAATATAACGGGGGATACCTATAGCGTGCTTTATAGCATTATAGGAAGGAAAAGAGGAAAAGGAAAAGGACCTTAAATTCTATTATCTATTTACTATTTTTTCGGGTATAGGCGGAGCCCTACCCTTCCTGCCTATTACCGGATATAGTAAGCACCCTCCCCCCCCTTAATGGAGACAGGGACGCCTACCTTACCTTTTCGTTTTATTAATTAAATAGAAGGAATAATAGGCGCGGCCCCGGGGATATAGGGAGGCCGATATTAGTGTGCCGCGGCCGCTACACGGCGGAGACCCCGCGGCACCCTTTCGGCCCCCGCCCCCTTACTAGTAACCGGCCTAGACTAACCCGAACTATAGCCTACTACCCTTCCCGTTAGCTATTAGCCTAGAGGTGTGATCCAGATACGTAGACGGGGTAAACCGGGGCTATATCGGCCCCGCTAAGGTATTACTCTAACTAAGGATAAGTATAGAGGTTTTTTCCCCGGGGCCCCGGGGTTTTCCCCTCTATAACTACCCGAGAAGGACCGTATAGTCTAAATAGGCTCCTATAGATTAGATAGGATAGCGGAGTAAGAATAATAATAATAATAATAATAATACTAGGACTTTAATATTAATAATAGCTAAAAGATTACCTTTTTAGGGTAGCGTGGGTATATATTATAGGCATACTAATTACGGCGGCCGGTTTCGCTAAGGGATAAATTAAAAACTATATATTTAAGGACCCTATATAAAGCGCGGCTAACTAATAGTTACTCGTTAAACTATAATACCTCTAAGTGTTCATCTAACTTATACCTATAAATAATAATAATATTAATCTATTTATCAGTCGCTATAAGAGACTCGCTAACCGTTTAGTCGATAACTAAGAATTAGCGGAGAATATTATAAAGTATTACGCTATTTCTTATTAATACTTTAAGCGTAATAAGGATTACGGCCTCCTTACTATATATAATATTTCGGTTACCAAGCTAATAAAGTAGCGCGATACGCTTACCCTAAAAGACGCTGTTACTATTTATAGCGTTAATATACTAGGCCTTAGCCTATTATACACGCTATTAGTAAACCTTAATAATAATTCCGATATAGTAGATATAATAGAATAAGCTACGAGTATAGGGATTCGCCCGTAAAATACCGGGCATACTACGGTATAGGTAATTTACTTTTATTTTTCTACTATCTTATTCTTATCTTATCTTAGTCCTCTTTCTTATAGTACTATAATATTTTTTCTTTTATATACTTTTATATACCTATCCGGAATTATAGGAGGTAGTTAATAGCTTTATCGTTATCCTACTATAATAGAAAATAATAGTAGTTTTTTCTTTCTCTTTTACTCTATTCTCTTATATATAGCGTTATTATAGGATACTTATAGCGGTCGCCGCTAAGGCGCCGCGCCTCGTTAAGGCGAAATAATTTTCTTTTATTATCCTCTAACTCTGTATTTTCGGGATATCTACTATAAGTCCGTGTCCTAAACAGGACGCTCTATATTGTATAGCTATAAGGCAGCGAGGCCCGCGGAGTATAGAGCTTTATAGCCTAGGATATATAATACGACCACGGCGTACTATAAATACTTAATAAGGTATAAAAACCGTGTTCTATAGTTATCTATTATTCGAACCGTGTTTTACGGTAATCTACTATTAGAACCGTGTTCTATAGTGGTCTACTATTAGAACTATATTCTATAGCGGTCTACTATTAAGACTATATACCACGGCGGTGTACTATTAGAACCGTGTTCTATAGCAGACTACTAAGCCGAACTATCCCCGGAGTTCCCCCGTAGATATATTAGTTCGGGGCTTCGCCCCTTAGTTTAGAGAAGATATCTTTATTATACCTTATTTACTATAGTAAAGATTATCCTCTAAATCCTAGGTTCCCTAGGTTTAATAGTGCTGGCTGGCTAGAGTCGTGCCCGGCTAGGGTGTATTAAATCCTAGATCCTTCTAGGTCCTATAGTACTAGCTAGCCAGGGATTTACCTAGTAAGGGCTTATTAGCTACCCCTAGTATAATAGACTTTTTATCTTTTCTTCTCTTCTCCTTAGTTTTAGATAATACAAATATTCGGCCTTATTTATTAGCTTAGATTTATAACTAGTTATTTATATATCTAGAACTTAGTATTACCCTAATACTATATAAGTATAGACTATAATACTAGTATACCGCTAGGAGGTAGCGCCTTTTAGGTGGCCGCCTAATAGTAGACAGAATAGACGAATAATCATTAAAAGATATATCGGCTTATTACCGATACCGTACGACCTATTTAGGATTATATACTATAAGAGAACTTAGCACGCTAAATAGACAAAAAAAGACTTAACTAGTAAATATAGGCCTAATAATAAGCGTTAGACTAATAAGTATAGAATTAGCGATAAACTTAATAAGCCCTGGCAGAGACTTAGTAAGCACTTAGCTAGATACTCGCTTAGATTTATTCTCTATATGCAAACTAATAAGCCTAACGCCTCGCTCTCTCTTTATAGGGACCTCCTATACTGGTAACCACGCTATAAATAATACTCTTTAGCACTACCGCTACCTCTTTACTATCTAAAACCTTATACTAAGAAGGACTAATAGACTAACTCCGACCCTCCTATTAGAATTACCCTTTCGCTATCTTATAATCGGGTTTTAGTAGTCTTTCTTTTTTTAGGATTACTATAGTAGCGTAGTAGTACCTTTTCGGGTAGTAACTTATCTTAAGGCACGCTATATGTATAATACTTAATCTTTAGTAGAAGGGGATTTTATAGACCTTAAGGAGCTTGGCTAGGAGCCTATTTAGCCTAGGCGCCGCCTAGGGGTTTATCTTCTAAAAGCGTTCCCGTATATCCGTAATAGTAATATTATGGCAGACCTCCTACCCCGGGGGTAGGGGTAGGGGAAAGCCACGCTAAGGGGGCGAGGGTTAATTAGTTAGGGGGGTAGGAGGGACTTTCGGTTAAGAACTTCTGCCTTATCCTTATACGTTATAGCTAGGTTATTATTATTATCGTTATAGCGTAGTAGCGGGACTAATAAGAGGTCTAGTAGTACCCTGCCCTTAATTCGTGCCTATATCTAGAGTCGGATATTGTTATTAGGTGGTGTAACCACGCAGATACGGTTTTGGTGTGGTTCTGGCAGACGGTTATATAACCCCCTTTTCAAGGCTGCGGGATCCACCTCTTATATATATATTAAGGACAGGCTCCGGATATCCCTATTAAGGGATTATTATTTAATCATTATCCTCTTTTACAATTACTTATTCTACGTTCAAGGTATCTTTCCAGTTTAACTTACGTTACTATAATTAGAATAGTAACTACTAATCTACTTCTTCGCTAAAGGTTATAGTAGTATTAGTTATATTTTAGTTATATATCGTGGCTTAGCTATACTAACCTCTTTATCTAATCTTTATCTCAACGATCTAGTGCTACTACGTTTTTATCTAGTTATATTTTAATGCTCGGAGGCGGATTTATTCGGCGTCCCTAAAGTATTCTAACCCTGATTAGAGTAATAAAGGCGCTTAAGGGAGGTTCCGGCCCTCCTAAACGGACTATTAGTTAATAACCCCTAAAGAATATAAAGATAATAACTAAGAAAGGATTTAACTCTTTGAGACTAAAGGGAGATATACCCTACTAGATTTAGAAAAAGAAACGACTATATAGGTAAGATAGGAAGCACCTTTAGTACTTTTAATTATAAGACCCGCCGCCACGGAGGTAATAACTATAGGAAAGGAAAAAAACGAGTAAATCGTGATAGAGTTAGATTCTTGATATAGAATAGACTTAATAGGGGGCTTATAACCCCTATTACTAATTAAAATAGACTCTTATAACATCGTTCTTACAACTCACGTGGGGGGACCTACGTTTACGCGCAAACGCCCTAAACCACTTAAAACCTATATCAATCGATAGCTCTTTTTAAGCTCCATATGCCTATCTATAGCCCTATACCGCGCAGGCGCTAGTATAGGCGTATTAGAAGTGCGAAAATGCCTGGAAACGGGCCTACTCCCCCGCGTGCAGGGGAAAAGTCTAACATGACCCGTGCGCCCACGCTGATAAAGCAGTACGCCTAGCCGCGCAGAGCCGCACCCCCGACCTCTACCTAACCACAACGCCATAAACAATAACCCACTAGCCATAACGCTAGCCATAATAACGCCCCTAATGCCCTTAACGCCCCTAACGGCCCTAATATCCCCCCTGAGGCCCCTATAACTATAGAGGGCCTAGGGGAGGTAGATCTAGGTAATATCTTTATTATAGAGGATTTAACCCTCGCTACGCCTCTAAACTCGAAAAGGCACCTTAGCCCTTCTATACCTACCCCTAGACGTTTTTCTAGGACCCGAATCGAATCCCCCTCGGACTCGGAAGCCGAAGGCGCTTTCAAAACGCCCTCTAGGGCCCCCTCTGCTTCGAGGGCCCCCCCCGCTAAAAAACCGAGTCTTTTAGGCTCTAAATGGGCTAAAAAGACGCCTAGATTAGCTAAAGCCCCCGGAGAAACCTCGGCCAAGCCCTAGAAGTCGACAAGTTCGGCTAGTAAGGCATAGGCTAAGGAACTACTCTAACAGGCTCTTTAGCTACTTTAATAGGCCTATACCCTTAACCCTGTCCCTTAGATTAAGGGCCTAACCGTAGGGCTTAAATCTACTATCGACGGAACCCCGAGCCCCTAGCCTCCTATACTCGAATAGAAGGTCGACGAGCTAGCTTAGGCAGTTCGTAGGCTTATAGAATAGCCTAAACCCCTTTATAGCGAGGCTATAAAGGAGAAAAAAGGTCCTATAGCACCCCAGGCCCCTATTTTAAGGACTTTAGCACCCTTAGCCCCCACCCCAACCTCTATACCCCCGGCACCCCTCCTAACAGACCCTAAAAAGATCCCTAAGGTTGTTCTACAGCCTACGGCAGGGGCAGCGATTCCTAGGGAAAACTTCGACCCCCTCGCGCTTCGGAATAAGCTTAATAAGGCCCTAAAATTCCCTGTAGTTACGGCTATTAGCCGGTCGACTAACGGGAACCTTATTTTAACCCCGGGGCCGAATTATAGCGTTCAATAGCTCCTAGACTCGTAGAATCAGTGGTTTAAAGAGATAAACCTCCCTCTCTACCCCCCATAGCCTATAGGCGACTAGTTTAAGCTTATTATTAAATAGGTGCCTTTTAGAGCCTTTAGGGGTAGTGATACCCCTCTACCCGACCCCTTTAAGCCGCCGTAAAAGGCCCTAAACCGAAGTCTATAATAGGGCCTAAGGTCTATAGGACCTAGCTACTAAAATCGGTATCTTTAAACTCATTAGGGTAGTAGGGAAGCCTCGGTAGCTAGGGGCTCTAAACGCGTTTTACGGTATAGTGGTTATTTCTATGCCCTCTACTAAAGAATAGAAGTACTGCCTAAAATAGGGGCTCTATATAGTCGGCTAGCGGCTAAAGGTCTCTAAATATAGGCCTATAACGCCTATAACCCAGTATTCTAACTACTGGAAATTCGGGTATACCCGGGGGACCTATAAGAACCTAGCTTCCTGCCCTATCTACGCCGTTAAAGGTTATAAGGAGGAATACCACTACTATAACGAGTATAAAGAATACAGAGACTACGAGCATAAGACCTATAAGTGCTATAACTACGAGGGAGACTACCCCCCCTTTAGCAGGGACTACGAGGTCTTTTAAGCTATAAAACCCTAATTCTATTTCTATAAATAAAGGGCCTTATAGTTCTAAAGATATCCGGTTTATTTAACACAACGTCGATAAACAGGCCCCAGCGTAAAAGGCTATCCTAGAATAGGCTTTAGAGGCTTCGGCTGATATAGTCCTTATTGAGGAACTAGCCTGCGTCTCGATACTAAAGGGGTGGTTTATCCGAAACTACCCTACTTTTTACACCGTTACGCCTATATCCTAAAAAACCCAGTTTTTCCGTATTAAGCCTAGGGTCCTTACTTATATAAGAAAGGGCTCTAGTATTGATTTTTCACACCGCGATAACCTTCTAGACGATATAGACGCGTAGATTATAGAAGTCTATTATCTATAGACCTTTTATATTCTACACGTTTATAGTCAGGTAGAATAGGACCCCGAAATAACAGGCCGAGGGCAGCCCCCTAGCCCTACCCCTTCTACCTCTTCGACTTCCACTTCCTCTTCTTTTTTCCCCTCTTTTTCAGGCTCTAGAAGCCGGCCCTGGACCGAGGATCGAGTATTTTAGGGCCTATAGGTCCCTAAACCTACCCATATTATAGGGGACTTTAACAGAAACCACTAGCAGTGGAACGGAGCCGCTACTAACCAGGCTTTTATTAGGACCTGGGCCCTAGTAGACTAGTTAGATAGCCTCGGAGCTACCTATTTAGCGGATTCTGAAGAAGTTAACCTAAACGGGGGGACCTTTGTTAGGTCTAATCTTCGTTAAGAGTCGGTTATAGACTTAGCCTTTTACACGCCCGGCTTTAATCGTCTCTGCTTCTATAAGTAAGAATATATCGAAAACACCACCTCTTTATACCGCGCTATCCTCCTTTCGACTACTACTTTAGACTCTAAAGGTCCTATAAATAGGTCCCTCCCGCCGGCTTATAACTATAAGCTAGCAGATTAGGACCTATTTTCTAGTACCCTAAAAAGCCTAGAACCTAGCCTCGACTAGGATATTTAATAGGCTATTAACGCCTCGGACTACGATTCTTTAGGCCGCTGCCTCTTAGATACTATTACCCTAGCGCTTAAGGCTTTAGTGCCTAAGCTACGAGTAGTAGGGCGTTCGAAGCCTTAGTGGACTAAAAAGCTAAAAGCCCTACGAAAATTAGCTAACAGGGCCATTAGGGCTTTTCGAAAGGTAAAAAAGGGGGCCTTAGCCACCTAGGCGCTTTTAGAAGCCTCCTAGAAAGAAGCTCGAAACGCCTACTATCGGGCGGTTAAAATAGCGAAAAATAACCACTAGAAGGCCTTCTTAGCCTACGCCAAAGGCCCTAAAGTCTTTAAGGCCTATAACTATACGAAAAACGGCCTTAACGCGAAAATCCCACCGATTTAAATGCCTACGAAGTAGAAGGCCTACGCCTTCGAAGATAAATATAACGCCCTACTTCACACCCTTTTTCCAGCACCGTCTTCTTCTTCTTCTTCTTCTTCTTCTTCTTCTTCTTCTTCTTCTTCTTCTTCTTCTTCTTCTTCTTCTTCTTCTTCTTCTTCTTCCGCCACTAACGCCCCTAAAGCCCCTATATTTACAGGCCCTTTAGGGGGCCTAGGCCCCTCCTACCCTTCGAACGGCCCCTAGAGCCTAACTAGATTATATAATAAGGGCCTTAGAAGACCGTAGGAGTGGCCTAGCCTCCAGGCTACCGAACTATAGCGTGCTATATTCGGAGCTACTAAAGGGAAAGCCCTAGGGCCTAATAGGATTAGTCTAAAACCGATCTAGCAGGCCTATAAGATTATCTCCGAGTCCTTTTTATAAGCCTATTTAGCCCTACTTTTAGCAGACCACCACCCTACCTACTAGAAAGAAGCCTTAGGGGTTGTTTTACCAAAGCCAGGGAAGAAGGACTATTCTAATCCTAAGTCTTATAGGATTATAGCCCTTTTAAACTGCTTAGGTAAAGTTCTCGAGAGGGTTATAGCTATTAGGCTTAGCTTTATGGCTAATACCCGCGATAATCTTCTATACCCTAGTTAAATAGGCGGTAGAAAATAACACTCTGCTATCCATACGGCCCTTCTCCTCCTCCACTATATCGAAAACCAGCGTAAATCACGCCAGAATCCGGTAATTTCTACGATATTTTTAGATATTAAAGGAGCCTTCGATCACGTCGCCCGTCCTTAGCTACTCAGGACGCTATAAGAACTATAACTACCCCCGAACCTAGTTAAATAGGTAGCCTTTTGTACAGAAAACAGGTGTATCCAACTAGCCTTTAAGGGGCAGGTTCAACAGCCCACCCCCCTAAATATAGACGTCCTATAATGCCCCCCGGTTTCCCCTATCCTATTCCTAATTTATATTAGTAAGGTTATAGCGGGGCCGGAGTTTCAGGGCCTTTAGCTATCCTATATCGACGATTTCCAGCTATCTATAGTATCTATATCGACTAGGAAAAACTATAAAACCCTAGAAAAAGCCGTAGCCTCCCTTTTCGACGCAGCAAAAGTTAACTAAGTCCTCTTTAACCCCAAGAAAACAGAGCTTATTCACTTCCACCGAAGACGCTCTAAAGAAAATACTCTAGTTACTATAAGGGGGCACCTAGTTAAACCCGTGCTAGGTGCTATTAGGTGGCTAGAGGTCTGGTTTAATCCTAAGCTATCCTTTAAACCCCACGTCGAAAAACGCCTAAATTCAGCTTCGGGGGCCCTAAACAGGTTACATAGGCTAGCTAGCTCGTAGAGGGGCTTTTCTTATAAGGCCCTACACCAGCTATATATAGCCTATATAGCCTCCTTAGCTAACTTTAGCTCACAGCTCTAATAGAACCCTAAATCATCTAAAAAACACCTAGTAGACCGCCTAGAACGCCTATAGTACGGCGCTTTAGTCCGGGCCCTAGGGGCTTTTAGAGGGGCCCCTTTACAACCTCTAGAACTCGAAGTAGCGGTCCCCCCAGCGGCGGTTAGGTTAACTAGGTCTAATAGGCTTTATGCCTTTAGGATCTTAAAATTCCTACCGAACCACCCGATTAAACGCCAGCTCCTACCAAACAAAAACCGGGAAAACCTCGCCCTTCTTTAGAACCTATAGCCTACTCTATAACTATATAGGCTAGGCCTAGAAACAGTGGCTTTAGTAGGTTAGTCTTAGGATATCGAGGGTCCGTCGGATAGGTGGGAGGCCCCCTAGGCCTCGGAGCCTATAGCAGACTTAAGACCCTTTTTCTCCCTTAAAGACCGGCCTATAGATACCGGCCCCGATATATCCGATTAGAAAACAGCTTACCTCGAAGCCCTCGCTAAAATTCAACAAGGCCTAGGGCAATAGGCTACTATTTTCTATACTAACGGCTCTCTAGGCCACCCTACCAGGCCCCTTATAGGGCCTTCTCAGGCTATAGCCGCTATTATACAGTGGACTAAAGCTGGAAGGCCCTGTAAAGCTACAGGCCTTAACCTAGGAGCTGCTACCGAAGTCGCGGACGCTAAATTATACGCTATTCTCCAGACCCTTTACGCCGCCCTAGAGTAGACGCCTAGGCCCCTAGAGTGCTATACTTTTAGTGATTCCTAGGCGGCTATTCAGAAGCTTCAGCGCACCTTATAGTAGGCTATAGAAGCTAAAGACCTTATTCTAAGCCTTAAACAACTAGGCACTTCGGTCTCTATCTAGTAGTGCCCCTCGCATATAGGGATAGAAGGGAACGAACTAGCGGATAAGGTGGCTAAAAGGGCGTTAAACCCCGGAAAAGCTACTAAATCCGTTAGCTTAATTACCCTTAGCCACCTAAAATGCCGGGTAAATAAAGCCCTTATTTAAGACTAGAAAACCCTATAGAATCACGAAGAGGAGGAGGAGAAAAAAGGTAAATTAGTTAGATTAGGCCGCCTATATAAGCGACTAGTCCGCGATAACCTACGTTTCTCCCGAAAACCACTACTAATATAAGGCCCTAGGTGGGTAAAATCGGCTTTTACGCAGTCAAAAACCGGCTTCGGATACCTAAAAACCCACCAAAAAAGGGCCTAAAACTACGCTAACCACCGCTATTCCTGTCCCGGCTCCCCTATATAGGATACAGCTTACCTTATTCTTTCCTGCCCTTTTTATAAAGAAGAACGAAAAGCCCTACGGGAAGCCCTAGCAGGCCTACCACTATCTCTACCGCTATTATTCGGTACTAAAAGAGGAATATAGGCCTTATAGGCCTACCTTTTAGCTACTAAAATAGCCTCGGCAAAGTAGTATAGGGCGTAAACCAAGATTCCTACGGACTAGTTATTTTGCTTTGGTTTTTTACCTATTAGGTTTTATTAATCAGATTATTACGGAGGATTTCCTTTATTTAGTACGCTCTATTTTACTATACCTAGCTTCTAATAGCCTTTAGCCCTTAGAGCGATAGGCGCCGCGCCATAGCTTTAGGGCTGTATACGCGTAATGAATAAAAGAAAATAAAAAAAAAGATTCTTATATACTAACAAAGAAAAGATAAGACCGCTAAGAGTAGCTTACCCGGATTAGGGTAACTAACCCCTAATAACCTAAGGAAAACGCTAATACCGAGCGTGGAAGCGAAATAACGATACCTTAAATAAAGACCCGATAGTCTAATAAATAAGACTTTTACAGACCCTATACGTAAGTTACAATACTTTTTTATAAGACTTAGCGTATAATATTACTAATATTAATATCCGTAAGTATAGCCCTTTTACTAATAGATAATCTCCTAATTATAGGGGGCCTCTTCCTTTAAGGTAAGTTAGAAAAGCTTAACCCCGAAGATAAATATCACGGAGTAAGACCTAGGACCGCTACTACCCTCTTATTAAAGACCTTATTACTTTTATCAAGATACGATAATATATATAATAACCTGGGTAGTATTTAGAACACTTATAGGATCTTCTTACTAGATAATTAGTTCGAAGAACCTTTTCCTAAACGCCCTAACCCTATTATTATTATTCGCTTACCCCTTTATACTTATACCTAAAACACTATAGATACTTAGACTTAGTATCGCGAGCTTACCCCTATTATTAGTATTATTAGCGACTCCGATAATAAGGCTCCCTTACCATCTATTCCCCTTATTCTTACACCCGTTACTTTTACTACCCTTAATTAGGGGAACTACGATATCGGGGCTACGGCCTTACCTCAGCCCGTTTCTAGGCCGACTACTACGTCTACCACGGCTCTAACTACTATTTCCATAACTGCCCCTGGATCTACCTTTAGATCTGCCCCTGCCTATAAATCGACTACTACCCCTACCTAGCCTGCTTTTACTGCCTAGCCCGCTTCGAATACTCCAAATACCGCCGCCCCTAAGTATTAGTAGTCCTTTACTACCGCTAAAGACCTAATTAAGCTACTATAAACCCTGATAAGCCGTGACTAAAAGAGTACTATCGCCGAGATTAGTAAAGCCCTACCCCCTATTATTACTATATTAAGAGTACCCCTAAATCCCCTTATTACTAGAGCTCCCCGCTTTAGTAGTAAGTCCCTCTCTATATTCCTTTAATAGTACGATAACTATATTAAGCTTAACCGTCTCAGTAAAGCCGATAAGATCACCTACGTTAATCTATACACGGATACGGCTATTTATCCCGTTATCGAACGCCTAGTTAAAGAGGTTTAAGCCGTTAAAGGTAGTTAGTCTAATCTAGTTAAGAAGCTTGTTAAAGAGTACTCTTATCTAGATCCTAACTACTAACTTAACTTCTCTTATAGGGCTTATTCGCTTCGGGTAAAATATAAGACATATAAGATTAATAGCATTTATTAGGTTAGGGACTTACTATAATAAATCACTATCTAGAAGGCTAAGGCCGAGCGGGTTTAAGGCACTTTTATCGAGGACTCCGAGCTTTACGGTATTATCCTTACTATTCTATATAGGGATATCTATATATTTATCGCTAATAAGCTTAAAATCCGAGGGACTGATTTAAGAAAGATAGTTAAGAGCTATAGGCTATTTTCGGAACTACTACGCGAGTAGTTTATAGATATCTAGGAAGTAGAGAGTAAGCCTATAAACGGAGACGCTATACTAGGTATAGCTAAGTCTAATTAGTCTAATAATACTGCTTTCTAGCCTATTATCTTAAGGCGGCCTACTATAGTCTAGGAGTCTATAGCCTCTTAATTATATATAGATAAGCTCGCCGACCTCCTTAAGAAGTATACTATTTCCCTTATCTATAATAGAGCTAAAGGTATTAGGGGTATTATTACTTAAGTGTTTGCCCTGTCTAAGACGATAGGCACGGAAAAGGTTTAAGCCCTCCTTACTATAAAGTCTAATCTAAAGAACGCCTTTCATACCGTCCTTAAGCACGCCCCTTAATCTATAATAACTACTTTAATACACTTCGCCGCTCCTAATTAAGCTAATAGTACCGCTTACTAGTCTAATAACACCTAGTATATCGAGGAGATCTACTACAGAGGACCCCGCCCTAGATATAATAATAACCGATATAACGATAACCGCCTAACCTAGTAACACGATAACCGCTTAGAATAGTAAAGAGGTGCCTAGAATAACGGCTAGCCCCCGCTAGCTCGCTACTACTATTACGGCTAAGAAGGGTATCGGAGAGATAATTACCCTAACCTAATCTATAATAGCGCCTATAGCCTAGTTAAGTAGTAGTTCCCCGAGTATTTAGTTATAGATTAGAACGGTACCTACGTAACCTGCCTAAAGAGCGAGCTACGAGTTAATAAGTACTAGCTATACTAACGCTTTATACTATATTAGCTAGCTACTAAGCTCTATAGCCGATTTAAGCAACTCGTAGACCTTTATATTAAGACCTTCTAGCCTACTACCCTTCCCTATAAGTCTAAAGAGACTAATAGGCATACTATTAAATATAGACTAATAACTTAAGTTCCGTAACTATATTAAGGTATAGATACGGAAAGAGCTTAAGGTCGCTAACTATATACGGGGCCCCGCCCGGAACCTTATTTAGACCTAACCTAGCTTTACTTAGGCGAGTAGTGCTGGCCTATATACCTATTACTAACTATTACGCTATAGAAATATAGTAGGAAGGAAAAAGGTCCCCCGCCTAAGGCCGTGAGGATATAATTAAAAAGAAACGCAGTATTAACTAGGTCTCGTCTTTAGATTAAATTAGAGTCTGTCGCATATACCTTGTACAACTAGTATATAAACCGGCGATACGTTTCTGAGGGCTAGTCATCGCATGATGATTGCACACTATCGCGGTACTGCAGCACGATTCCATCAGCAGAGCTAGGTATTTGCGCTGCCACCTAACTGACACTTTCGAGAATTTCCATGTAACCCGCTGTCGACAATACATTCCCGCTGGGCTCGAGTTTGCGAACTTTGGGTCTCTTCCTTACCTGTCTGGGAGAGGCCGGTACAGTTACTACCTACCCTACCTTCGGAGCCATCGGGATGCCCCCATCGACGAAGCGCACTCAGAGACCTCGTCGCGACCCGCGTCAAGAGTCTTCTACCGCCCAGGCTGAGGAATCCTCACCGACACGTCCCGCGAAGCGCCGTAAGAAAGTTAGTGATTCATGAAGTCCCGTCTGGTCAACTTAGGGCTCTGCTCGTATTGGCTCATTGCAACTAACGTCGCAACGCTCTTAAGGCGCAGGATGCGCACCTATCCGGGCAGGCTGAAGACGCGGAGTCTTGTGCAGGTGACGACCGTAAAAATCCGATAAAAGATGGCGATCAACTCCTCGCCCAAATCATCCAATGCCTCCTCTGCCCAAAGGAAGGCCCGGTACAGGCAAGCAAAGATCACGCCAATGCGATCCATGAAGCCAACCGGGACGGTGTCAAAGCATACGCTAAAATTGCCGCTCAAGACTGGACATTTTACGTCACGAAACTTAACGTCAACATCGGCCGGTCGTCGGAACCGCCCGGCCCGGCTGCCCACGAAGAGGACGTAGATGACGACGACTGGATGCACATCGACCTCGGACCGAGCAAGATGGTCTCACGACAACATGCTCGTATATTTTTCAGTCCCGAGGATGAGAAATGGTTTCTCGAGGTCAAAGGTCGCAATGGCATCAAGATCAACAACATCCCGTTAAAACAAAGCTGTTGTCGGCCTCTCCAAAGTGGCGACGTCCTAGATGTGGGTGGTAACGAAATGATGTTCGTCTTACCCACTGAGATCAGCACACTTCACATCCATCAGATGTACCTAAAGAGGGCAGGGCTGTCTAGACAAGATCTGGCAAAATCCCTCCCCTCTGCATCTAACGTAGCGTCTTTTGAGGACAACCACGGCCTTAGCACCTCCGGAGCCCCTCTCCGCACTCATCACCAGTCTTACAACCAGCCCATTGCCCCCACCCCTCCTAACTACAAGCGTCTTGGGACCCCTCCACCCGCTCCGGACAGGGTGCCTCCTTCCGATCACAAATCTCCCGGCTATTCTGGCTCAGGCACCCTTTTCCTCAGCCCCAATGAGATCGATCTGAGTCACGACGACAATAAGCATGTGAAGCCCCAGTTCAGCTATGCTCAAATGATCACTCAGGCCATCATGAGCGCCCCGGATGGCAAGCTTAACCTCAATGGCATCTACACATTCATTACTACCAATTACGCCTATTATAGGCACCAGCCACCGGCTGGCTGGCAGGTAGATTGCTCACCCAGACGAGAGACATTTTACGTTGCTTTGGCTGCGTTGCTGACGCTACATGCAGAACTCCATCCGACACAACCTATCCCTGAATAAGGCGTTTGACAAGGTCGCGAGATCCACTGATGAGCCTGGTAAAGGGATGAAATGGCAGATCGTCCCCGAGGCACGTGAAGAGATGACTCGGACTGCGTATCGAGGCGGTCGGGGTGGTCATAGGGGCTCCTCGGCGCCGACCTCGCCCAGCCACTTAAACTACATCACGCACGGTCCTAGCGATGTCATGTCCAGGGAGTCCAGTTCTGCGCGGAAGAAAAAGATGCCGGCTGCTATATCTCCGTCACCGAAGTCGGGATTCCGAGCGATACAGATGACCCCTGATCGAGCCACGCGTCATCTACCTTCCATGGCCGCGGTTTTGACAGCAGACGGCAGCCCTCTCCCACGGTCGCGGAAGGCAGCCGCCGGACCAACCCCTTCAAGTTGCTCAAACTTACAGGATCAGTCCCCGACGCTGACCTCCTCCTATCTGCCAGATGAAGGGGCCTCTTTTGTCACGCCAGCACCACACCGCGTGCACCCCAGGCTGGCACCACCAAGTACTGCACAAAGACCAAGCCAACACATGCCAACAAGTTCCCCAGCCCCGTTCTGGAAATATGCTGACATCGGAATCACGCCGTTGAAACCCGTGGCTCACCTGGACCTTAGTCCGTCGAGATTAGCCAGGGGTTTGACCGCTCATGGCAGTAGCCCGCCCCTTGCGGGCAAGTCACCCCTTCTTTCCCCGACAAGAGGCGTCGAGGCTCGAGGGAGGGCGGTGGAGACGCATCCGGTCCCATTGCTTGAGATCGATGAGGATCAGGGGTTCGACCTGGCAAAGTGAGTTCAGGCATGCATATCTTACATTCTTCTTCCCACTTCACGCCTTATTTATTCAATTCGTCTTCATTCTAACGGCTTCAGGGGCTTCCAAAGCATCGGTTCCTACCATGCACCCGGTAATCGAGGCCTGTCAGTAACTGACGGCCGTAGTGGGAGCAAGTCATGACTGCGAAGTAACACTGCCCTGTGGGATATAAGATGACAGAGAATTTGACGACCTCATCGAGCAAAGATTCGACAGCTGAACCCGGACAGTACCACAAGTTTAAAGGTAGTCAGTATCCGTGCCATTGATAACGGAATGAAGCCTTCGAATTCGAAGAGTGAGGATTATATTTGTTACAATGGGGCATCTAGTAATGTCCGTGATCCCTGCCCTCCAACGTGCGTCCCCTTCCAGTTTGTTTTTAGCCCCTTGATGCAATGTAAAGCCATCCCATATGTCTAGTGAAACAACACTGTTCCAATGGATTGTAGTTACAGGTATCCGTACACTATGACTATAGCTTTTGGCCGCCACGACCATCGATAGGCCAAAAGAGAAGCTCACCAGGGCAATGGGCCGGCTACACGGCACGGGCCTCACCACGCCGCTTCGGATTGCCCCTGCTGGGCCGCTTGCTTGTCATGTTCGCCTGATCATTGCCCTCGATGAACTTGATAAGATCATCTATGCTCCGCGAATCAATGTTAGGCGTTGTGGTGAGCGGGGATTTTTGAAAGGTAGAAGGCGAAGCCTGCGAGTGACTCGCCGTGTTAAAGGGTCCTTCTCCAGGAAACCGAACGCCAGGACGTAACCGTCTGTTTTGGACGTCCTTCGCATGCTTCGCGATGGAAACGGCATTCTGCGTCAGCTGCTCCAGCCAATTCTCTGCCTCCTTCGTGTTCTTATCCTCCGGTCCCAGCTTAGATAAGAATATGCTGTACGACTCACGCATCCGGTTGACTGCACCCTTGGAATCTTGGTCGAGCGCCAGTGCCTGAGCGAGCTGGAAGAGGAGCGTGGCAGCATTGATGGAGCCCTTGCCGAACACCTGTTCGCAGACCCTCAGTGACTCCTCGAACCATAGACGAGAGTGGTGGTAGGCCTTGAGGTGTTGTAGCATCACGGCGCCGTTGTTGATCGTGGTGATGGAATCGGGATGGTCCGGCCCGTAAATAATATTCCACAGATCCAGAGCATGTTTGGCAAACATCAAAGCGCCTTTGCTGTCTCCTGTTTGATGGAGAAACAGGCTCAGGTTGAGATAGTTGAGGAGCGTCTCGGCCGAATCGATGCCGACAGTCCGTTCCGAGACTATAATAGCCTTTCGAGCGAGTTCCACGGCGGCCTCTTTCTCATCCAATTGATAGTACAGCATGGATAGAGTATTGTACACCCGCGCTACCTCGGGATGAAGAACGCCGTAAATTTGTTCATGGAGGGAGAGCGATTCCAGAAGGAGCTCTTGGCCCAGCTTCCTTTGCGACTGCAGAATAGAGATACGTCCAGCCTCCAAAGCTTCCTCAGCTAAAGCGCTGCGAGGGCTGGAATGCTTCACGATAGGTACGATATTGACGATGTCGTCCGACCAAAACGTGCATCGAGCCTCGGTGTTACGACCAGGCATCGGCGACATATCACGGTTCTTCTTTTTCTTCTTCTTGCTTTCTCCATTTGTCTGGCTATTAGGCGTGCCGCTCTGGTCCTTCGCTTCGGGCGCAGCAGGCGGGTCGGTTGCTATTTGGGCGAACACGTAGTCCTTGGCCTGCAGCTGCAGACCAAGCTTCAGTGAGATGTCTCGTAGCAGTTGCAGTGGCTTGATGTCTCTGTGCAGGTCCTCGAGCCGGTATCGGAAGCGCCTCCAAGTCTCATCCACAACCTGTGAGCGGAGGGAATAGGGGGTGACTGTCTCGAAAGAGAAATCGCTTTCCAAATACAACGCCTTGAGGGATGGATCGATGTCGGGAACTGGTGCGGGGTTCAACTGAACCCCTAACAAGCAATTCAAGAGATGGGCCACGCATGATGAAGTAAGAGGAGCAGGCGTCTGCCGCAGGTACGCTGACGCAATGTGCTTGAAAGATCGGGCGATCATGTCTTGCACGCAGATGTTACGCAGGCACTGAAGACTTGGGTCCGTACTCAGTGAGGCAACGCGTCCAAGGTATCGGATATTGATGCCCCTCTTGTGAAGCAGTCGGCTGAGCGCTTGGCCATCCATTGGGAAGCTTGTCTCGCATTCTTTCAATTCCCGCAGCAGTTCCGGAATGACCTCATCTGTCAAATAATGGCAGGCGAGCCGAACATCTTTCTCGTCAGCCTCAAGTTGACGCCTGTCCTCGTCAGTCTGTGGGTCTTGACCACTGAACACGTCAGGATTTAGCGAGAAGCTGAACTTTGACAGGTCGATATGGTCGTCGTCTTTCTCCGCGCCGGACGACCCAGACGTTTCGTCAGTAGCCGCAGTAGAAGGGTTTTCGACGTCAGGCAAAGCGCCGACCGCTTTCTCAGACCTTGACGGACTAGCCTTGGGTCCCCGACCTCGCCGGGCGAGTTCCGCATCCACCCACTCTTTCATTTTCTTGCGGCAAAATGAATTTATAAGTTCGGGACGAAGAACGGTCATGCGATGAGGGTATTCCGCGAAGTCTCCTTCCTTGGTCGATATCTCGAGCCAACCAACGTCCAGGGGCGTCACTCGGTAGAGATCGAGAACGTATTTGCGGCCATCAGTGCCCATCAGGCCTTTTGTTTCAACACTTGTCTCCAGATCGACGCGTTGGCCATCCTTGTTCCACACAGGGTGCTGTTTGACCTTCAAATCACGAGATAGTTTCTCGAACACCGCAATGAAGCGCTCATCAGCAGCAACGACATCCTTGCCTTCCACGGCACCGTAGTCAATTTGATTCTCGCCCGGCTCGCGTGGCTTGAAAATCCCTGGCACAATGCTCTGGGCGACAATGCGTTTCCCCAGGTAATCCACAACTACAGTCGCGGTCGTGTAGAGACCATCGATATCAAGCTGATTGACTAGCCTCACACCAGACACGTCCTTGGCCGTGGCAACCCTTGCAGCCTCGTCTCCGCCCTCAGAGGTGAAAGTCCCGACGCCATCAGCTCCGAAGGAGAAGAAGATGTTGTTGTAGACGAAAATCTGTGCATCCTCGCATTCTGTTGGGTTCAAAGGTTGGATCTCGCCTCGGGCAACCATGATAGCACCCCGTGTGGCTGCATCGTTATAATCGGCAAACAGCTTGGAGATGAGACGTTCGCGGAAAACTCTGTCCTGAACAGTCTCCTTGGGCAGCTCTCTTGCGGACTGTAGCTCCTCATTCCAATCTCGGAGAGTGTCCGTATTGTCACCTCCGGCCAAGAGGTACGTCTCTTGTGAGCGAGTAGGATCGGAGACATGAGACGAAAGAAGGGATACTGTGGGCGGAACTACCCAGGGCGCAGCAGGGAGGGCATTCGCAATCTGGATCGTGGCAAGAGGGTCCCGTTGAGTGTTGAATTGCTGTAGAGCACGGAAGGCAGCTTCGAAAGACGGAGACAAGAAGCTCAGGAGATGAAGAAGAGAGTGCGCAGCATGCCCCTTCGGTGGTGGCTTTGGTTGGGGGTCAAACTTGCCATTGGAAGACTTGTTCACGTAGAAGCCTCCAACGTGAGACGTAATATGGTGTTGCTCGCCCTCCAAGGTCGCAACGACGAGATAGAGCAGATGTCCTCTTTGTCTCAAATGACAGGGCGGGGGATTCCAAGACGAGAGGCATATCGATTTGACTGTCTTTGGAGCTTCTTGAGCCTCAGGCGGCAGAAGCTTGGTAACAGAGGCTGAAGCGCGAAATTCGTACTGCTTCAAATCATCTTCTCTGTTGTCCTGCACAGCCTCGTCTCCCTTGGTGTTAAGAGTGTCGAGCAAGGAGAGGCCTGGAGATATTCCCTGCACAAGATCGGTGCGATCCCCAGAAGCCCCGATAAGTTCCCGAATCCTGACTAAGTGTATACGGGCCTCCTTCTCCGTGTAAGGGTCCTGGACGAGAGTAACATGCGGCTGATCCGGGCTGATCACCTCAGAGACAGGTAAGAAATCATTGACACGGCTGCCTTGGTACTCTAAATGAAAACAGGTGTATCGGAATGCAGCAGGCAAATCGATAACGGACTGTCGGACTTCGTGAACTTGCTCGTGGGGGGAAACCTTGTCGAAGTTAGTCAGACAAGCGGAGGAACGACAACGAGGAGTATTTGGACTTACCAGAATGTTCATCGAACGAGGTTCATGGGGAAGGTGTATGGTAAGGTTGATAAGGGCTTGACTCTGTTTAGCATATTTCTGGCGCCAAGTAGACGTGGGGTAAGTGGGTACTGGGAGGCTATCGGTATTACCTTCATGAGCTTGCTCACCATCCTGGACCACTGCTTCTGAATGGTGCGATGGTGTCTCCGGAGTCGGGTTCGCCGTCGCGGCATTATCTGTGATGGTCTTAGCCCGAACTCGAGTACGTGTAGCCGCGTGCGAGGCCAGTGACGATGAGGGATGAATGAAGGTTACTTTGACAGGTCGTCGAACCTAACGCTTCATCAGATACGGTCGCCATGACTGTCCGTCACCCAACTTATTGTTAGGGTTGGGTCGATGATAAAACGGATGTCGAATGACGTTTCAAGCTCGTTTGTCATTCGATATTTCGGGGTTCAGTCGCTGCACATGTAACGGTGCAGGCTTTGTACGACAGCTCGCCGGGGCAGCTTGAAATAGGGCTGAGAGTTCACGATGAGGCGGCCCAAAGATAAAGTATGCGATCCGTTGAGCGGAAATATGTCGTTAGAAGAACAATCGAAGACATAGAAGGACCGAAGATAAAGTTGGCAGTGCGATTAGTCCTCCTTCTGCATAATGAAACGTAAAACGTAAGAGGAGTTGGAATGTGCAGTCAGAAGAACTTCGTGGGTGATGCCGGGAAAGAGAAGGAAAAAATTGTTCCTGGTCAATTTCCGTCAGCCGGCCAATTGGCCAACCAAGGGCTCTGAAATTCCGCTACCATGGTTACGGCAATGCACTGGCCCGAACCCGCGTCTTGACCAGCAGGGGACATGACGTCCTTCCGAAGTACAAGGTGTGGGTGGGACCACTAAGTGTCGCACGTGATATACCCGATAAGTTTCTTACTGGCAGCGCGAATGCTCAGAAATCGAACCGAATACTGCAATAACTTGGCAATGTTGCGACTATGGGTGGAATCAGATTCCTACAAATGATGCGCCATACTGGGCGGCCCCGGGTGAGTCGTTATTAATTATATTTATCCATTGCCAAATCAATGCTTTATTTCCAATTGACGAGTGATTCATACCTCCAGACTGCTCTTACGGCTTTGGGATCACCCCGAAACATCGGTACAACGGCGTCTGTCCAGACAACCGACCCGGAAACTGCTGTTGCTGCTACGCAAGTGGACTCGGACGCAACAGAATTGCGTTTCCCGCGTAGTGTCCAAGCTCTCTACCTCAAGCCTTTGCGACGCGAAGCCGAGTATGGCATCCCTTCGTGCGACCTACAGTTGCGCTCGTACAGCTTGCGAAATGTGGAATTTTTCTCGGATTTTGCTCTACGTGCGGCTTATTATCTGAAGCTTCCTGCCTTCGGTCCGATATCGCTGCCTCGGATCACCGAAAGATGGACGGTACCAAGAAGCAGCTTCATCTTTAAGAAATCGCAAGAGAACTTCGAAAGAATAACAGTCCGCCGTCTGATCCAAATCCGGGATGGGAATCCCGAGACAGTCCAGCTATGGCTTGCCTTTCTTCAGAAGCATGCCTACTATGGCATCGGAATGAAGGCAAATGTTTGGGAGTTCAGTTCGATGGGTGAGAACGCTCCAGATTCTGTTCCTTTTCTGGTTCGCGACTAAGATCTTATCTCTACAATCCAGGTGTCGGCAAATCGATTATGGTCACTACTGAAGCTACTTCATCAAGCCTCACGCCGACATGGAAGCACCTGGTCCAGCACAAGTCATTAGGCACAATGGAGAAGGTTGAGGAGCTATTGAGGAGCCAGAGGTTCAGCGCTGCAAGAGACGACCGGAAGTAGGTGTTTATTGTATGTAGAGCACTGGGGAAATGCGCCTGGGACTCTGCCCGAGCGTTCTCAGGGAGCTTAATTGGGAGCCGTGGAACGGGCATCATTTCGTCTCAGACCAAGGTACCCATGTTCCCACATCACTATCAGATGCACTCAGTGGCCGAAAGGTCCGTGTTGAACAGACCGTAGTTTTTACGGTTACGTAAAGGACACGGACTTGACCGAAAGATTATAACCTCGGTAGTCCTGGCGAACGGACATCTGCAGAATTTTTACTATATACAAAACGGTAGCAGCAGTTCCCTAACAGTCCTGCAGGGGAGAAGTATATGATCCCCTTGATTAAATTTACCCTTTCATTTTAACCCTATTTTTAACGGTTCTAGTAATGCCATAGCTAATAATTAAGAGTCTTACTAAGTGATAATATATACTTTTACCTATCCTACTATCTTTTAAGAGCTATACTAGCTAAGCTATTATAGTAAGCCGAGAACTATTTATAATTCTACTAAAATAACTATATTAATAAACTACTTTCTATAATATAAATAAGACTAACCCTATAATCTATTATAACTATAAGGACTAGGAGCTATAGGGCCGGCGCTACTAATCGGTAGCTACGGTTAATAATACTTAGAGATATTTATAACTTTATTATTATTATTTTATTATTATCTATCTTACTCCGCTATTCTATCTAATCTATAAGAGCCTGGCTAAGCTATACGGTGCTTCTCGGGTAGCTATAAAGGGGAAACCCGGGGGAATAACCTCTATACTCTTTCTTAGGAGGAGTAGTACTATTACACGGCCGAGATAGTCCCGGTATATCTTAGCTACGTATCTATATTACACCTCTAGGCTAGTAGTTAAAAGGAAGGGTAGTAGGCGAGCGGTTAGGTTAGCCTAGGTACTATATCACATATCAGACTGACAGCTATCGAACAGACCATAGTCTTTTCGGTTACGTAATAGGCCGGATTGCCAAGAGTATAATCCGGGTGGACGTATACAGAATCTGCACTATATAAAATACGGTGGTAGCGTTTCCCTAATAGTCTAACACAGTTATAATTATATATAATTGTCTTAATTAATTTTAACCTATTTATAACGATTTTAACTACGTTTTATCTGATAATTAAGAGTCTTACTTACTAAGTGAATTACCTACTTTTTACCTCTACTACTACTACCGATTTAAGAAGCTATCTAGCTGCGCCGATATAGCCTGTTAACCTATAAATAACTATTAAAATATCGGATTACTAGCCTATTACCTATAAAACCTATCGCGATTAGGAGCTCTAGCGTACCCACTACGTGTCGCACGTCAAAAGGCACTTATATAATCAACTTAGTAGAGCAGAAATCTTATATATATATATTATATCAAGGTATATCTAGGAGAGTCTCTTATGCCCTTAATTTAGGTAGTAAAGACTCTATTATAGGTACTAAGTCATTTAGATCCTATCCGGTCTTTTCCAGTATCCGCCCCTATTATATCCTAATACCCGAGGTCCCCGATATCCGAAGCCCTTAGTTATAGCGTGGATCCCCCCTAGATCCCCTATAGACCACGTTATAGTCCGTGTGCCTATACGATACACCCCCTTAGTTAAGGTGGGTCTTCCCAGATCAACTAACTAATCAGAGGCTTTGGTTTAAACTAAACGCTCTTAACTTTTCTATCAAAAAATCAACCGCTAGGGGAAAACGCCCTTATAAAAGAAGGGATCTAAATCCGCCCTATTTAACCGTTTAATTTAATTCCATCTTAATTAGCTCCTCGATCCTAATTAGCCGGATCTACTTAATCGGATCTATATCTATCGGATCTGCTACGCCCTCGGGGGCCTTTATAGTCGCTACGGCCGTGGCTTTAGCGCGTTTAATCTCTTCGTGTAGTTGTTTAGACTACTTAATACGATCCTTTTAATTAGTTAAATTAAGCTATTACTATAATCTTTTAATCCCTGCCTCCGGTAGTGCCTTTATTAAACCGTCCGCGATTATCTCCTTCGTGTTAACGTATATAACCTTAAAGAGGCCCTGCTATACTAACTAATATACCCACTAATTAGAAATATCGATATACCGTAGCCTTATTAGCAGGCATTATACCTTTTTATTAACGAGGTTAATAGTCTACTAATTATTATAGTATAGCTATAGTTACTATTAGTCTAACCGAAGCTCTAAATCCCTTAATATCCGGCTAACGAATAACGTCTTTTTAGCGGCCTCTATAAAAGCGAGCAGTTCCGATTCTATTAACGATATCGTGACTATCGGTTATTTACCCGCTTTCTAATTAATAGTGCCGCCGAAGAGCTTTATTGTATATCCTTACGAACTCTTACAGTCTGGATTATCCCTAAAGGACGCGTCGCTTACGGTTAGGAAGAGTCTATCCCCACCGAATTCCAGGTAGTAATACCTTATATAGTATAAGAATAGCAGCACTTATTAAGCTCTCTTAAGGTGGCTAGAGGAGGGGTTAATATTATATTAGGAAAGTTTCGAATAGGCGAATACGATATCGGGTCTTATCACGATAGCGGCGTATAGGATAGAACCGATTATACCCTAATACCAACGGACCTCTGGAATCGTCGCGCGCGTGCTATCACGTGGTATTAGCGGTTCTATTATTAATAATAGGACCTTTAGTAGTCTTCGACAGAGTATATCTACGTAGTATTTAACCACGATCTTCTCCACGTAGGAGGATTATAATAGCTATAATCTACGGGTAGCTCTATCTCTTAGGACCTTAATTCCTAGGAACTAACGGATTTCTTCGCCTCCTAATAACCTATAGCTTCGTTTAAGGGCAGTCTTAAGGTCGTTAGCGTCCGTCTTGTACTCTTTATAGTATATAAGTTCGATATCGTTAATATAGAAGAATAGGATTAAACTATCGCGGATTATAATATAGGGGGTATTAGGGATGGCTATAAAGCCTATCCTTTATAGCGTGCCGCTAAATTCCTCTTACTATAATAGTAGCGATACCCTTAAACCGAAGAGGGCTTTCCGTAGTAGTAGGACCATACCTAGTACTTTATAGTCTCACGACATCTTTATAGATAGTTCTTCTTGAAGGCTAGCGTTAACGAACACGTTAACGGTATCGAACTACCTTATTTCCAGATTAAGTTATACGGCGATCGCTATTAGTATACGGAAGGACCGCGAGGCTAATATAACGGCGTAGTTATCTTCCGTTTCTAACCGTTTTTATTAATCCCCTCGCACTATAAGGCGTGCTTTACACTTAAGGAGGGTGCCCTCCTTATTAAATTTATAGGTATATACTTATTTATAGGCGAGGACTTATTACTTATTAGCCTAATCACCGCCTACCTCCTACTAGTAGCCTATTTATCGGTGCCCCTTAAGGTATTCCCCCTCGGCCTATAACCACCGCTCCCGTAACGGGTAAAGGCGTATATCGCGGTAGTAGTTTAGTAAAGGCGGGAGATCCTCGCGGGTTATATACGATAGCGGCTAAAAGATATTAGAGGGAGTAGAATCTATAGTACTAATATCGCCGTCGTTAATAGCTTACTTCCTCGCGCGTATAGGGTTATAAGTCCTTCTAGCATTAAATAACGCCTTTTAGGCGTTATCGTTCTATACCTTCTCGGTCTTATAGATATTTATAATAGATAGGCGCGCGGGTAATAGGCGTATAGCTAATAAGCACCCCCTAGGGGTATCCACGGCTACCCGTTAGTTATTATCGTCTCCTTCCACCTTAACGCCCCTGACCGCCACTAATACCATGAGGAACGCGCGCGCAGGATCTTCCGGGGATATTAAAGGCGTGGGAAACGGTTTAAACCTCGTAGCGGTAAACCGGGGAGTATCCGTAATAGTATTGGTATCCGTAGTAATAGCGGTAGCCTCTCCCGTAATAATAGCGGTAATATCTTCTTAGCCCGTAGTAATAGCGGTATTATTACCTTTACCCGTAGTAATAGCGGTGGTATAGTCTATAGTAATAGTAATAGCCTCTCCTATAGTAATATCAGTAGCGTTAGAGTTACGAGGTTCTAAATCTATAGCCTAGGTATTAGGCTATAGATTTAGAACCTTATAACGAGTAGTAATATAGTCTATAGTAATAATAGTAGCCTCTCTTATAGTAATAGCGACGGCCTTGCCTTTGTCTAGAGTAATAGCGGCAACGTCGCCTTTACCCGTAGTAATAGCGGTAGCGTTAGTGTTAGCATATAAATAAGGTACGCAAAAGATATGTGTATGTATTAAAGAAGAGTAAAAGATACTCTGCGGAAATGTCTAACTATAAGGTAAAAGGAGGGGAAATCGATGTGGATATATCGGTCGGAAGTACTATATCCGAGTATATAAATGGCGTAAGTTATACCCCGATAAGTGTGTGGTGGTATCTGACACACCCCCCCAGAACTATATAATTAATCCTGACTATTCTGCTTAGTTAAAGCTGTAAATCTAGGGTAAAATAGAGCCTAGATATTAATCTAACGGTTAAACGGCTTATTGAAAAGCGCGCTCTTTTTATACCTAAAAACGTTAAAAGCGTGTTAAAATAGGTGGTTAAATTAACCTTAAAACCACGTTAAAACGTCTAAAACGGGTGCCTCAATATTAATCTAAAGGGCACTAAAATAACGGTCAATCAAGGCTATAGATTTTAAACTCAGTATCGCGCCTCTTATAAATTGCCTTAAGCCCCCTGGCTTAGGTCCTCTATCCCTAATAGATATATAAACGCCTTATATTTCTGCAGGGGAAGTACCTTAGTTAGCCTATCGCTGACTATCTCTTAGGTCGAGATCCAGGCGATTAAGACCTTCTTCTATTCAACGACCTATCGGATCTATAGGGCGTCGATATCTAGATACTTTAATCTAGATATAACATAAGGGCGTGGAGCCTCTAAAAGGATTCTTATTTAGTTGTTATCGTAGTATATCGTTAGAGGCTTATTTTTAAAGGTTAAGGTTAGATCGCAGATTAATCGCCTAATCGCGATATACTGCCTAGTAGTAGCAGAAAGGGCTATAAGCTTAGCTTTAGTACTAGAAGTTATAATGCTTATTTACTTATTTGCCTTTTAGTCTATAAGGCTACCGAATAATAATATAGTATAGCCTTAGGAGCTATACCGAGTCTTACGGTTATCCCTAAAGGCCGTGTTAGAAGTATAGTAAAGTGCGTGCTATAGGTGGTTATTACGTGGTCTAAAGTAAAGGTATAGGGACTTAGTAGAGGCGAGGTACCTTAAATACCTGTCTACGGTATTATAATACTATTTTAACGGGTTAGTATTAAATTCGGTAAGCCTCGAAGCGGCCTTAGATACGTTAGGCCGGGTCTGATAGGCGGCGTAATTAATAGAACCGACCTTCCGTAGATATAAGTGGATTAATTCTATAGAGGCTTATTAGTCGGTAGTAGATAATTCTAAAACGTTAGGAAAAGGAAAAGGGCTTTTAACCCTACGCCTACTATAATCTACCTATAACGCCTTAATCTTTTCGGTGATATAGTCCTTAAAGGAAAGCTAAAGCCGACGTTATTAGCGATCGTGAACTACTCTAATCCCTAGGAACCACTTAAGTAGGCCGAGGTCCTTTACTTAAAAGTGCTGCTGTATCTATTATATAAGGGAATTAGTAGCAGATTAATATTCTTTCCTATAGATTAGAATAATATCGTCCACATAGAAGAAGACGATAAGTTTATTGCTTTTAAAGACGTAATCGTCTTTAGTTAGTTACTTTGGGTCGTATTTACCTAAAACGGAAGAGACCTATTTATACTATAGCTTAGGGGAGCGACGTAGGCTATATAACGCCCTGTGTAGGCGTTGTATGCCGCGCGAGGGTGGTCGCGATAGCTTTAAAAGAGCCTCGAGGTTACTAATAGATATACCTTTTACTGCTTAAAGCAGCGGCTACCCGGGTGGATCCTTAATATAAATCTCTTCGTTAAGGGTGGTGTTAGTAAAGGCGTTAACGGCATTAAGCTAACGAGTCTCCAGGTTAAAATAGGTAGTAATAGCTATTAACGACCTAAAGGTCCTGCCGGCGAGGGTGGAAGCGTAGGCGTTAAGGTGGTTTTTAGACTATTAATCGCCTCGTACGTATAACCTCGCCTTAAACTTACTAACGTACCCCGACGGGTTAACCTTATACTTAAAGACCTATTTAAGGTCTAAGGTATATTGCCTACCCTGGGGCAGCTCTACTGCTTCAAAGGTGCCTATTAACCTAAGTGTATCCACCTCTTATACGGCTGCCCTGAGCCACTGTAGCTTATAGGGGCTTTTAAGTATCTAAGACTAATTTAACGGTTCCTTAGGTATCTCGCGGCGTAATAGCGGCTTTTTCGGCTTCTCGAAGGTGAAGTGGGAGACGTAATTATCGTATCTAGAAGGAGGTCGGCGATTACGAGCAGGCCGCCCTATAGGGGTAGGCGTTAAAGCTAAAGCAGGCGAATAAGAGCTTAGTTATTAGGCCGGAATAGTAGTAGTAGTAGTGGGATTAGACTTAGCTGCTAAAGATAGGGTTACTACTTATGGATTAGTTGTTTAAGGAGTAGCGGTAGTGGTAGTGGCCTCTTTAATAACGGATTGGTCAGGTGATAATAATCCATTCCAACGGTATTATCGGTAGCCTCGCCTATGGCCTCCTCTAAGGTAGAGGAAGATCCAGAGGTAGAACCACTAGTATTATCAGATTCCTCTTAATCGCTGCGTATAACCGCCGTAGCTATAGACGTCTAAGGATTATTAGGAGGTGGCGAAAAGGGCGTATAAGCAAGCCTCGAAGAAGAAGAGGTTATTAAAGAGGGTAAAATTAGTGCCGTTATTAAAGAGGGTAGTAAAATAGCAGTTAAAGGGGAAGAACTAATGGTAGGTATAACGGCAAGCACTATGCCTACTACGGCCGTGGTAGCCGTTCCACGTAATACCTCTTAGTTAGTAACCTATTGGTTTTTAGAGGCGTTTTCGGTGGTTTTTACGTTAGTGGTGGTTTTTAATCCTTTACTACTACCGCCGGCCACCCCCCTAGATCTTAACGATTAAGGCTATTATTAACGCCTCCTTCCCTCTTACAAAGCCTTTATCGTGGAGTTCTGCTACGTTACTATAGGTATACCGAAATCGACGATATCGGTTATAATGCTAAAAGGATCGTGGATTCGCCCTTAATCTAATAGCAGATTAAGCTCTTTATATAGCTCTAAAGGCATATTAGGCTCCTCTCCCCTGTTTTTATAAAGGACTAACTCGTGGAACACGACGTCCCTTATACGTAGGATCCTCCCTAATTTTAGCACCTAAATCCGAAAAATATTAGTGCCTTCGTAACCGATTAGATAACCGATATATACCCTCGGCGCGAGCTTTTCGTTCTTATGCCTCCCTCGCAGGTAGTTAGTAGTCAACGCGTTCGCCTTAGAACTATACCTTTTTAGGTGAGTAATTAAGGGATTAGTTCCGGCTATAAAGCTAACGATACCCTCTTTTTATAGCCACGCATTTAATACTTCCTCGGGGGTTTACTAGCATAAATCCCTATATGGAATCCGGTTATATAGGTAAGTAGCTACTATAATAATCTCTGGCTATAAATCCTATTAGAAGCCTAAGGTATCTGCTAATACCCTCGCGATAGTGAAGATAATACTCTTATACTATTCGGCGTTAGCGTTCTGTACGGCTATATAAGGAGCCGATCTTTCTAGCAGGATACTATAATCTAAAGACTAGTTATCTAGCTTCTTCTATAATGCCCTCTCTCCGTCGAGTCTAATCACACTAATAAGCAGCCTATACTGTCTTTATAAGAAGAGTTCGATGTTAGCTATCGAGGATAGAATATATTTATACCCTAGTATCGTTCTAGTCACGTTTTTATACCTGTAGGGATTATAGAATAGGGTAATAGTATCGTCGCCGTTAGCGGCAGGATCCATAGAAAACAGATCCACGTTAATCCTCTAAAAAGGCCTTATTAGCCTATAGGTGGGTGGACGTCGCGATACTATTCTTTTTACCTTACTAATAACGTAAGTCTCGTAGTCCACCACTAAAGGTGCCGCTCTTCCTCCTTTTAAAGCCACGATGCCTCCTATACACCCTTTTAACAGCTATGCCAGTGCTTAAGGGTTAGCGTGCCCTAGCCTCTTATGCTATAAACGGGCGTCGGCCACGCTTATAGGCTTTGGTTCTCTCGAGCTATTGAAATAGCTCTGCTATTACTACTATAAGCGCTATAGCGTGCTATCGGTCGGTTTAAGGGTATATTAGCCGTTAACGTCAATTAACGGTAGGCAGGTACATCGGTCTATTACTAAGATATCTCTACCGGTTATAAAAATAGCGTTCTAATCCTTCTATAACCTACGCGTTACTAGCAGTGTTATAGGGTATCTATCCATAAACGCTATACTCTTTAGTATAAGGGTATAAGAACGACCTTTAGTATCTTTAACCTGAAGACGCAGGGTGCCGTACCCCTTTACTGGATTAGAGATGCCGCCACCTGTCTAAAATCTGACGATAGTGGTAGTAGGCTAGAAGTCCTCGAGCAGGTAGCGTTAATTAGTTATATGCCTTAGGGACCCCGAATCGATTAATAACTGATTAAATAGGTCGTTACTAATTACCTATTTAGTCTATAGGAGCGAGAAAACCGACGGTAAGGTCGACGATACCACCTTTTCTCCTATAAAATTAGAGGTAAAATATATATCGGAAGAGCTATCGTCAGAATTCTTTTTTCTATTATTAATAAAATTAGATACTTCCTTAGACTAATCTTTCTCTGGTGACTTAGCTTTAGACTCTTTTACCTTATTTTTTGCCTTATCGATATCCTTTTTAATATACTCCCTAAACTTCTTTTACTAAGAAGCACTCTAGCTCTTAATAACGCGGTTATAGCGTTCTACCACCTACTTCGAGGGCGTGAAGCCCTTTTAGCGGTGTGTCGGATTAACGTTCGAGTAGCTACTCCACGGGTAGTAGTAGCGTTTAGCTCTTCCTATCTTAACGTAATCGTAGATATATTCCCTTACTGAAGAATCCTCCTTTTTCTGTTACTGCTAACCTCCCTAATTAGCAGGCTACTATCTACTATCTTTATCCTTTCCTAGGAACGTCGCCGTATAAAACGATAATGCTATAGGCTTCTTATTAAGTCTATAGGGATATCTATAGCGTAACTAAACCGTATATTCGTTGATAACCTCTTCTATAGTAGGTTTATCTTCCTTATCTTCTCTTAAAATCTCTGTAAAACACGCCTCTAACCACTCTAAAGCTATAGTACTGATAGCCCTGAAAAACGCGTTAAGTTAATCCTCTATAGTATTAGAAGATCTAACGCTATAAGTCTTCGAATCTCGGTATAGCGATATAAAGTCCTAAAGCTAACACTTATAGGGTATCCTCCGTATATTTTATATATATTCTTCGTACCTCTTCTTAACTAAGGACTTCTAGGTAGCGTTAATAGGTTTAAGATAGTCCTTTAAGGCGATTAGGATATCTTTAACCTCCTTCTTCCCTACGTACTAATCTTTAAGGTTAGGATTAACTGTTTTCGCGATATAGTCGTGAAGAGTAGCTAGACCTCGTTGCTATTACTGATATTTATTCTTTTTTACGTTCTATAGCTTAAACTTACGATTCCAGGTATTATCGTTATCACCTTCTTCTAGGGGTTCCGAGGATTCGAGCTATTAAGGACGTTTAGATTCCTTAAGGTCTGGATTAACGAGGTTAGAGACCTGGTTAGTATAGGCTATCTGTATAATAGCCTTAATCTAACAACGCTATTCTTTTAGTAAGGTAAGGATCGTATAGCCTATCGTGGGTATCGCCGTAGTTAAGGCTATCGTCTGACTAACTAGGACTATAGGGAAATAAACTATCGAAACCGACTATAACGGACCGATTGAATAAGGAGCGTTTAAACGAGATAGAACAAGATAGGATTAAGCGATTTAAGCGATTTAAATAACGGAATAACGGAATAACGGTTAAAATAAAGTAGGCGGACATAGCTAATAATACTAAGCTAACCGCTATAGACTTAAGGCTATTTTGACTGCCTTAAAGCTACAGGATCTATCGGAATAGCTTCGTTTATTATAACGCCGGGCTTATAACTGTTAGCATATAAATAAGGTACGTAAAAGATATATGTATGCATTAAAGAAGAGTAAAAGATACTCGGCGCAAATATTTAACTATAAGGTAAAAGGAGGGGAAATCGATGTGGATACATCGGTCGGAAGTACTCTATCCGAGTATATAAATAGCGTAAGTCACACCCCGAGAAGTGTGTGGTGGTATCTGATAGTTAGAGTCTTCCGACTTAAGATTTAATACGTCTATAGCTATACCCCTTAATAGTAGCCTATTCGCGGTCTTATTAGATTAGGTAATACGGATAGATTATAGGCGTTCCCCGATTTCCTCGGCGGAAGCTATAGCTTATAGCGTTTTAATCCTACTATTAAATATCTTATCTTCGTTAAAGACTATATCTCTCGTGGTAATAATATCCGTTAGGTATAGCAGCTAAATACGGAAGCTATTCGAGGATTAGTATCCAACGTGATAACCGATCTATACCTTCGGTTCTAGCCTTTATAGGCCGTTCCTGTTAGCTTAGGCATCGCGCGTTTTTATAAAGGCTTTATAGCCGTAAGCTTATAGGTATGTAAGGTTAGGTTAACGGCCGCGCAGGCCTTCGTATAGCGTTCGTTAGTCGTTAATATATTATAGCGTCCTATTATACAGATATATAGCAGTCTTAAAGATCTTAGGCTAGATAGATATAGGCAGATTAGCCCTAATCCTTATAGCCCTCGCCCTCCTTTTAACGATACCTCCAATCCGTTCTATAACGCCGTTTTAATCCTGTGAATATAGTGCCGACGGCTAGCCTTCCACCCCCTTAGCAGCGAGGAAAGTAACGACTTCTAGGTGCTAAAATATCTTAGAATCGGCCCGTAGGACGTGTGGCTTAGCGTCGAATTAGGTCTTAAGCAGGGTAAAAACGTCTTTTAGCGCGTATAAGATAAAGCCTTAGTCTCTTTTCTATAAGTAGTAATCCCACGTATACCCTATATACACGTCTATAACGAATATAATAGACTTATATAGGCCGCCTGCTAAGAACTCCGCCTTTTCTAGATTATATAAATTAATAGCTAGGGCCTGTCCAGGCTTTAACGGGTAAAGGGATAGTATCGGCTGGATCTATATAGGTATTTACGAATATCTATACGCGTTATAGTCCGTTATATAAGGTCCCTTTACTTTTACCCCCTAAATAGCGTCGATAATCTTTATAAGAGTATTAGTACTGTAATAGCTAAGGCGTTCGTATTACCGTTATACCGTAGTCTTCTACGCTTACCGCGGTTATCGTGATCTTCTATACGGGTTATCGCGGGGGTGCCTTACTAAAACCGCGAACGCGGTAACGGCCGTGGCTTCCGCGCGCTCGATTACATACTAGCCGTGGATATCCAGTAGCTTATAGATAGGCTAGTCGTTAGCGGAGCTAATAATAGTATCGTTTACGGTATTCTAATAGTAACCTTATAGGCGTAGCTAGCGTTCCGAGACTATATTAGTAACGAATTCCATATAGTATATGACGTCATGGAGGCGTAATAGCCTCTTCGTGCCTAATAGGAATTATACACGTAGCTTAATATCTCTGTATCCGAGGATAGAAGCCTTATAAGTACCCACCTAAAAGGATAATAAAGTATCCGTGGGTAGTCTAACGGTAGTAAAACGGCCTCGATTATTAAAGATATAGATTAACGATCCTAAATCTAGGATCGCGTAGTATAATAGCGCTTTAGCTTAGTTAATAGAAAGAGATACCCCTTATTCTTCTTATAATCTTAATAGTATCGTCGTACGATAACGCGCTACCCCCTAAGTTAGGTAGGCTCTTAGTCCCGTCACGGTAACGAATAAGTCTTTATAAACTATTATAGTTATAGGCGTAGTATTATAGAGTTAATCTTCCTAGACTTCCTTTATCTTATTAGCGGTAGTAGCTATTACTTCCCGCCGTTTCTGTATTATAGTATCTACGCGGCTTTTAAAACTATAGTTATATATCTTCTTTTCTATAACCTTTATAATATCTTCGCGGCCGCGCTAAGTATAAAGGCGTATATCCGGCCTTATATACTAATAGGCGGCGGTAGTATAGGGGTTCTTATATATCTTATAAGGCCTTCTTATTACGGGAGGGATAGCCTTTACGGACGTATTATTACGAGGACGCTTCTTATTATCTTTATTATTAGTAGTATCCTTAGTATCGGGGAGGTTCCCGAGGGTGTTAAAGGTGCCTCTCCGGCCTCTAGACTTTACAGCGGAGGATTATAGGCTCTTTATATTACTAAAAACCGCCCTGAAAGCCTTTACGAAATCGTTAATCGTTAGCTTATTTTCCGTAATCTTATCGTAGTTATTTACTAAGTAGTTATTACTCTATTGCTAGGTAATAGGTCTAATAGCTTTTAACGCGTCTTCTACCTAATAGTCCGCGCTTAATAGCTCTAAAACGCCTATATATTTATAGTATATTATCGCTATTTTCTAGCTTATAACCTAGCTATCTATATCCTTACGTATAGCCTTTATAGGCGTAGTATATCGTCGATATAGGACTAAGGCTTTCTTATAGAGGTCTATAGGGGTTAGTCCTACGTGCGCGTATAGGAGAGTAATATAAGCCCGTAGGTTATTTACGGTATTATCCTATAGCTAGGCGAGGAGGCTATGTAATATAGTATAGATAGTCCTTTTAATATAGGAGTATACCTTATTAAACTCCTTCTACTACGCGTTATAGTCTGCCTTTTCGTTATAGTATACGCGGCGATCTTATAAGTAGCGTGTACGCCCCTTTTTAGAGAGGTCGTCGATAAACGTAGGCGTCCTAGTCGTTAGTTCTTTCGTTACGGCCGTAGTTATAGCTTTCCGGCGGGCGGCCGTCTTCTTCTTACCGGCGGCTATAGCCGCCGTGGTAGCGGCCGTAGTAGTGGCGGTATCCGTAGCCTCCGTGGCCTTATCGCCCTTTAGCGTGATAGTGGAAGACGGAGTAGCTATAGCCTCCTCCGCTATATTAGAGTTTATAGCGAGGGCCTTATATTTACGGATATTAGGCGGCGTAGGTATAAGGAGGAGATAGGCGTTAGCCTCCTTATCGCTTAGCTTTAGATTAAGATAGTTATCCTAGTAGGAGGTAGATTTACTATATATAGCGCGCTCTTATACTACCTAATCCCTTTAGTTAATAAGGGTAGTAGCGGCCGCCTTCTATTTAGCGTTAGATACGTTAAAAGATATCTTTACTAGTTTATCGGTTAGTTAATTAATAGATAGGTTAAATAATCTCTTAATTACTCTAATTAGGTCGATAATAGTTATTTAAGAGTACTTATATAGACGTGATTACTTCTTTATAGTGGAATAAGACTAGCCTTATTAATATCTATTGTTTAGGTATTATAAATCGGACTTATAACTATCGCACGTTAAAAGGCACTTATATAATTAACTTAGTAGAGTAGAAATCTCGTATATATATTTTATATTAAGTTATATCTAGGAGAGTCTCTTATACCCTTAATTTAGGTGGTAAAGACTCTATTATAGGTACTAAGGTATTTAGATCTTATCCGGTCTTTTCCGATATCCGCCCCTATTATATCCTAATACCCGAGGTCCGCGATATCCGAAGCCCTTTGTTATAGCATGGATCCCCCCTGGATCCCCTATAGACTAAGTTATGGTCCGTGTGCCTATACGATACTACGAAGCTACGGCTATTAATAATAAAGTCTAGGATATTAATTTTCGCGAGCAAAACTAAACGGTTTCGATATACCTATTAACCACGGGCATGTAATAAGAGTAAAATCGATAAAACTACCGGGATAGAGATTATAACTACTACCTCCCTCCCGGGATACTATTATAATGGCACTATAATACCAGCGCTACGGTATAGCCGGAAGAGTCGTGGGATAGTATCGCCCCGACCTCAACTATATAGAATTCGTAACGGACTTATTTTCGTAATACGAGTACTCCCTCCCCCCCCGTTTATGGTAGGATATAGCGTAAAACCGATATTAGACCGAAAAAGGACTACCACGCCCCCCGGAACTAAGACTAACAAAGATTAAGGCAGAAATTTAGGCCTTATTAGCTAATAGGAATACGATTAATTAGGTTATAGAGCTAGTAGAGAAATTAATCACGATATATAATACCTATAAGGACGCCGGCGCGATACCGCTAGTATACCTATACGTATCCGTCCGCTAAATTATCCGCGACGAACTCCGAAAAGAAATAAGCGGTATAAAAAAAACCTAGGCTAATATTATAGTCTAAGTATCCGCGGCGGTACCGCCGCGGGACCCCGCCCCCCCCTAAAATAGTCCCCGCTAGGTATTACCGGGAACTACTAGTCCACTAAGGAACCCTCCCCGAAGACTAGCCCTTTGAGCCAGGACCCTAAAGGAAATTATTTAACCTATAAACGCTATAACTACCCGATATAACGCCGTAGCGGTATAGAAACTACCTAGCGGAGATATCTGCCTTACCTTTACCAAGGGGTATAGTAGTAGACTACCTATAAGGAATAATAGGTTAAGAAGGCCTTTAGTAAAAGAGCTACCCTAGCCGTATAAACCTACCCTATACTCGCTAAGGCTATCCCCCGGGAGCGAATACCCGCCACGGCACTAATAGGATAGCGCTCCTCCTTATCGAATTGGCTTTACTAGAAGGGGTAGTAAGCCTTATCCGGAATACCCTCCTATTCAAAGGGGGTAGCTATATCTACAAACTATATAATCCTAACCTTAGCCCCCTAAGGTACTATAAATACCTATACTTTAGCTATAGGGCTAATAGCTACCCTACGGTGAAAAGGGTATACTATTATTATGCTAAACCCAAATCGGCGTATCTATAAAGGCTAGGATACTATAACACTACGGCGCCCGGCCGCTCCCGCTGCTATACCGCCTATACCGGAGATTATAATACCTTTAACGACTTATACCGACTACTACGGAAAAAGGCCGAGAAGACTCGCGAAGCGTATAAGTACTAAGCTATAGACTTCGATATTACCCGTTAGACCAAAGCGCTATACCCACGCCAGCTATAGATCTTCCCCCTAATTATTATCGCGTAAGACTAGGACCGGCCCTTTTATAAGGGCCGGGGCTACCCCCTAAAAAGGATTAAAGAATAGGAGGGCTCCCTAATACCGGGCCTAATAAGCGCCTATATAATCCCCCGCGGGGCTAGTAAGGTATTATAGTAGGAGCTATAAAGCTAGGACTAAACCCCGGTTATACCGGGTATATTATCTTAACCCCCCCCTCTACTAATTAATAAGAATCTACGTCCTTTCATAGAATATAGGGAGGAGTTAGGCGCGGTAAGAGCTCCGGCTTCGGTGCCGCGCCGAGTACGATATAATAGTAATCCAGGAACCCGGCCTTAACCCCTTTACGAAAAGCCCTACCTACCCCTTATAAGGGGTATACCGGCTAATATAGGGAGGAGGCCGCGCCCTCCTATATATATATAAAAGATACCCGCTATATACGTAGACGTGGTGGGCCTACTGTAATACCTACGCGGTTATATTTAGGACTAGAGATAATGCCCTTATAATCTAGTTAATCTACTTAGAGAACTACTAGTTAGCTAGAATCCCTTAGAATGCACCCCTATAAAATATATTTAATATAGCACTACTATAAGGCTGCTACGTCTTTATAGGGGACTTTAACCTATACTACCCTTTATAGTTATAGCTACCTTGTTATTACCCCAAGGCGGATACCCTATTTACTCTTATAACCCAGTAGAAACTAGACTTAGTAACCCCCCCCCGGGACTATTATATAATACCGCCCGGGCCGGCGTACTAGTATTATTAACCTTATATAGGCGATATAGGGGCTCCGCTACGATTTCCGCGGCCCTGATAAGACTATTATCGGATCGGACTATTACTTATAAACGGCCTAAATCTACACGGAGATAGACACCTTGCTAAGTACCGCGATAATACTACTACGGGACCTAGGCGGGCCCTGCTAGGTCTAAATGGACTTTAACCAGTTATAAGTCCCTTAGCTTATAGCTATATAACTATAATAGGCCGGCCCCCTTATAATACTAGGAGATATCGATTTACTACTAGATAACCTAATTGGGGACCTTACGACTATAGCCGATAAGACTATATAGCGCCGCCGCGGGGGTACCCCTAAACTCCTACCTACTCCTTAGTAAAATCCGGAGCTAACCGCCCTTATTTAGGAAGTAAGGCGTCTTTACCGTAAATATATATATAGGAAGTCACGGAATCGATAGGATAAGTTCTAAGAAGCGGAGAGGCGCTATAATAAGGCTATAGCAGTAGCGAAGCGGCTATATTAGCGGCACCTACTATATAAGACTAGGAAGAATAATAACCTCCTTTAGCGATTTTAGAAATAAGTATAAATAAAAGGGGGTATACTACTAGACCCCTTATCGGTACCGCTATTACGCTAAGACGATAATAATAGCCTAGCCACTATACACGCGGAGAAAGCCGAAGTCCTTAACCGGAAGTTCTTCTTACCTCCCCTCCCTATTACCCTTAGGCCCCTAAGCGCCGAATTCCCCCCTAAATAGGATATCCGCTATGATATTACCGTAGCGGATATATAAGGGCGCCTTAAGAAGACTAAACCCTAAGCGGTACTAAGACCCGATAGGCTCTTAGTAAGGCTCCTTAAAGTATATAGACCTCCTTTATACTAAAGACTAAGCGCTATCTTTATAGTATACCTCGAAGCGGGTTATTACCCGAAGAGGTGTTATTACGCTACTGTGGTAATCGTTAAAAAGGAAGGCCGGCCGCCGGCCGACTATAAGATAGTATAGGGCTAGCGACCGATATTACTCCTTAATATAATAGGTAAGGTCCTTAAGGGGATACTAGTCGATTATCTCGCCGCCGTAGCGGAGGAGTATTAGCTCCTCCTAGAAGGATAGATAGGTAACCGGACTGGGCGGAGTATAAAGACGGTAGTATAAAGATTTATAAAAGCTATAAGGGCGAGCTAGGCCTATAGCGGCACCGCTTTAATACTCTAACTAGATATTAAAGGCGCCTTTAATATTACCCCTTACTCCCGCCTCCTCGAAGTACTTAAAAGGAAGGGATTCCCTTAATAGCTTATTACGCTAATTAGTAGCTTCCTCTAAGACTATATAGCCTAGCTGTTACTTAATACTAAAACGGACCCCTTATAGTACCTCCGCGGGGGTATACTATAAGGCTCCCCGATCTCCCGTATCCTTTTTATTCTATATATCTCTACCCTTTATAAAAAGCTAAAAAGGGTACCTAAAATAATAATAGTAGGATTCGCCGATAATACGAATATTATCGCCTTTAGCAGGATAAAAGTATAGATATAATACTATCTCGCCGCCGCGTAGCGTGCTTACCTAGACTAGGAGATAATAAGCGGACTATAATTCGAATTAGCTAAGTATATTTATATCCCCTTTACGAAATCACGCTAACCCTTCCTTACCCCGCTCCCCCTTAGCGTTATTTCGGTACCGGTAACGGAGGCGAAAAGGCTTTTAGGCGTCTAGCTTAATAGGAAACTCGACTTCTAGCGATACGCTAAAAAGATAAAGAGCCGACTAGCTATATAAGTATACGCCCTCTTAAAGCTTAGTATAGTAGTATAGAGGTATAGCTTCGCGGATATAAGAAGACTATACCTTATAGCAGTAAGACTAGTAATAGCCTATTACGCCTTAGCCATCTATAAGATAGGGGCCGGCCCCCGGTAAGGCCCTATAGTGGTATTTATAACGATATAGAACCAGTGCCTTAGATTAATAGCCAGAGCCTATAAGGCTATACCGGTTAGAGTCCTCGAAAAAGAGACCTTTATCCCCCCCCTTAACCTATATCTCTTAAGCCTAAGCGCCTAAAAGACCCTCCGGATATAAGAAAAAGGGACCGAAGATAAGATATTAGCCGGAGTATATACCGCGGCGAGAGCCTTAGTGATACCGAATCGGTATTATAGGACCTACGCCGCCCTTATATAGATAGTATAGCTTACCGGCCTAATAACCTAGGCCGGAACCTCGCCCCCGCGGAAGGCCCTTATAATGGAATAGGGTTAAGCCTAGGCGGAAGTAGAGCGGCCCTATACCTACGCTATAGTGGTACTAAGCCGCCCCCTAATATAACGCTCCCTCCGAAAATATAGAGGGCTCTTTAAGCTATAAAGCTCCGTACTTACTTAGATTAAATTAGAAAAACTAGGCCTACGAGTATTCCTAGCTAAAACAAGGGTGCTAGGCTTCCAACTACCGCGGTGCCCTTATAAGGAAGGAGGGGCGGAAATAGCGGAGTATATAGTACTGTAGTGCTAGGAGGTAACCGAGGAGGACTATAAGGATCTTTTCGGTACTATAGGGAGGCCACTTACAACTAGAGGAGACTTATATAACGTACTAGAATACAATACCGAGGCTGGGGTAGTTATAAGGTAGTTCCTATAACGGAAGAGGCTTAAGGACTTTCGCCTTACCCTCGAAGTTATAGAGGCCTATAAAGATACCCGTGATTCCTAAGCGGGACCGTATCGTAGATAGGGCGGTATAACACCTAATTAAGTATTAGGATAAAGGCTTTATAAGCTAGGACCCCGGCGGTATCGATATAGTACTATTACGGCACCGACTAGTTCTTATCATTATTACCTCCCTGGGAGGTATTAATACCACTTTTAACGTACTTAAGACCCTACTAGGCCTAGTTAGCTAGCTAATACCGCTAAGGAGCCGTAGCGGGACTAAAGGGGAACTATTTAGTGTTATTCTAAGATTAGATCTATTTTACCCTTTAAGCGTCTTATCTAATAAGATAACTCCTATACCTTTACCGATACGGTGCCGCCGCGATCACGACTAGAAGGTAACGCTTAGTTTAGGGCCTGGCTAAAAAACCGGGACGCCGTCCTTAGGCGCTCTTTAGCCTATAACTTATTAGTATAAAACCACCACGGTATTAAAGGGGGATATCTATAATAGCGATACTAGCGCTATTAGCGGTCTTTACCGCTATATACGCCTAATAGATATCTATAAAGCGTTATTATTATTTCTTAGTAGCGGAGGGGACCTATTAAGCTATTAGCTATATCTACCTTAATATATATACGGTATAACACAAATTACGCCGCGCTTATAGCGGCGGTTATTATTATTAGTATTATTATTATTAGGAGATAATATCTACGATTAATAGCACGCTACTACTAAGGCACCGCTACGCCACGAAAAGAACTTATATTATACGGCCACTATAGATTACTTATTTATTTATATAAATTAATACTATACTACCTAGTTAACCCTATACTACTACGCTACCGCGATACTACCCGTAAGATACTTATAGTAAAACTATAATAGGAATATAATAAGAAAACAAAAAGAGTCTACTAGTTAGTATAGACTATAATGATATACCTATAGGACTATAAGCGGGAACGGATTAGGGGGGAAACCTATAATAAACTCGTTAGCGTTATAGGAGGAAAAGGGAGGATTAAGGTATGAAGGCCTCGGGGGATATTAACTATCTAATTCTTATAATAGGGTAGAGCCCTATTCCCTCTACTTACCGCCGGATATAGTAAGAACCAATTTAGGGGAGGTAGGAGGCGCTTACCTCCTTACTCTTTTTATTAACCGAACGGAAAGAACAAAGGTAAAATCCTTAAGGGATATAGGGAGACTAAGGCTAAAGAGCTATAGCTACCGTATAGCGGAAGCGCGGTAGCGCCCCCTTAGCCCTAGCTCCACTAATAGAGATTAGCTTAGGCTAACGTAACTAACGACTAGCCTGCTATACTTCCCGTTAGCTACTAGCCTTGAAGTAAGATCTAGATACGTAATAGAGAAGAACCGGGGCTATATCGGCCCCGTAACGGTACCTCTCTACCTAAGGAAGTATATAGAGGTTTTCCCCGGGTTTTACCCGGGTTTTCCCCTTTATAGCCACCCGAGAAGGACCGTATAGCCTAGGAAGGCTTCTATAGATTAGTTAGGATAGAGGAGTAAGATCGATAATAATAATAAGCTTAGCAGGTTGCCCTATAGGTAACGCTGCTAAGCTCGCCCCCCCCCCCCTAAAGGGGGGGGGCGTGGGGGCTTATTCTATAACGTGCCCTATAATAACCAAATAACCGAAAAAAACCGAAAATAACCGTAAACCGCCTGCCTTCTTTTATTTTACTATTATTTAAAAAAGAGCATCGTTAAGCCGAAAGTGACCCTAAGGTGCCGCATTATCGATAAAATCAATTCTGATATCGGATTCGGACTCTACGCCCTTAGAAGCACCGGAGACCGATATCGTAGCGAGGCTGTAGAGGGCGCGGTGCGTTATATACTATAGGGCGGCCCGCAGGGCTAACCAAACACAATACTAGTATACTACCACGGAGCGCCTAGAATACGACGACTAGAACTAACCCGGGGCGCGTAGCCCCGGGAGAGCCCTAGACATCCTAGGCACCGAGCGGGCGTACCGAAGGCGTACTATATAAACTATGAACCTAATTTTCCGGACTATTAGCTAATAGGGTAAACGCCGATAAGGCGCTAAAGCTAGTATAGAAAATCCTTTAAACGTAATACTATAAGACTATTATAGGGAAGCCGCTATGCTAATAACCGGTAGCGATATACCCCCCCTTATAACTAAAAGGCTTACCGATACTATTTAACGAGTAATTAAGGGTATATTAACGGAATTACTCGGGGTAGTAGGACCTAAGACCTACGCCTAGGTAATAGAGAGTATACCCGTGTAGCGCTAACGTATTAAGATAGTACCGGTAAAGGTTATACCTACCCGATACGCCCGAGAATTAACGGTCCGATGTAAAGACGCCGAGACTAACCTTAAAAGCCGAACCCTATAAGAGATTATTAAGGAGGTTAATTAAGTCGCCCGCCGTGTAGATATAATAGCCGCGCGACGACTACGGAGCAGCGATATAATTATCACGTTTAAGTATAGGAATAAATAGTGGATAATAAACACGAATAACTAGGTTAAAGGCGTATTTAGTATAGGAGCTATAATATAAGAGAAATATACTAAGTTATAGTAAAAAGAACACCGATAGCATAGCTATTAATTAACGACCCTAATACGGTATTATAAGAACTCCGATTATAGAATAATATAGCGATTACCTGGATTAAAGCTAGGAAACCTAGGAATAACGTAGCGCAGATAGCGCTACTAATTATTAAGGTTACCCGCCCCGAGGATACGGAGCGACTAATAAAGGAGGGAGTCTTCTTTAATTACGGACACTATAATAGCGAACCCTATAACCCCGAGATCTCCCTATAACGGTACTTTAAGTGCCTTAACTTCGGATATAAAGTAGGTTAGTACTAGGCGATAGAAGCGCTATATAGGTATTATAACGGCGTAGAGTTAGCGTACTAAGGGGGCTTCGCGGCGTATAAAGCTAAGATGGACCCGAAAAAGCGGCGTTACGCCGCCTATAAAAGGCCGTATATAGTATTTAACGATACGTGCCCGAATAAAATAAAGGAGAGGGCGCGGACTAAGGAGGTATATACTAATAGGGTAAAGGGATTCGACCTTAGCTAACTTAAGAAATATAGGGCGGAGAGGGAGCGTAGCGTCTTCGCGGCGTTATAAGAAATAATAGTAATTTCCGAACCGCCTAAGAAAAAGAGATAATAGAAAGGACGCCCCTTAGGGTCACAGAATATCCTCCTTAGATCGCGTACCGCCCTCTCCACGCTTACTTAGGAAAATAACCCGATTACGAGGTTCCTTACCTTTAATACTACTTTCTAGCCCCTATTAAGCCTTACCCCTTACCCTAAGGCTATACCTAAGGCGTAATTATAGAGCGAAGTAAGCGCGGTATAACCGCTTAAGATAAATAATTAGAATTATTTAGTAGAATATAGGGGGATAGCGGGATAGAGTATAAAGGGCGCTTTATAACCGTAGCAGGTATAACGTAATAGCGGTAACGGAGCCCGGGTTAAAGAAAAGGAAGAACCCGGTTTACCTAAGGGGATATAATTATAGGATAGTATAGGGGAGCGGGCGTGCTTTACTCTATATATATATGCGGTATGAGGCCGCTATATTTATATAGCGTATAGGCGAGGATTAGGCTAAGACTATAATTAGAGTTAGGATATAATAGTAAAAGATAAGTATATAGGTAGTATACTTATTATACTATAAAGCAGGAGAGTAGGAGACCCCGATATATAGTCTCGCGGCGGAACCGGAGCGGTAACGCACTATCCTAATAGGAGACTTTAACCTAAAGAACCCCTTGTAGGACGGACACGATAAATATAAAAGATAGTCGGAGGACCTTATTACGATCGCGCACCGATAATAACTCGACCTTATAACCCCGAAAGGATATATTACTAGGACCTCGGCTAATACTAATCGATAATATAGTATACTTAACCTTACTTAGGTTTTAGTAGACCTAACCTATATATACTAAGGGGATAATCTAGACCTAATAGGCTTAGACTATATAGCCTAGGTTATTAATATCGATACGGCGTAGCCGCGCTAGTGCACCGCTAGTAAAAGATAGAGGAAAAGGAAGTTAGACTATAAAGCGGCCTAAAGAGAGGCTTAGAGGCTAGACTATAGAAAAATACCCCTTACCCCGGAAGTAATCGACTAGGCTATAAGCTACATACTATAGGACCTTACTAATATCGTGGACGCTACGGCACGGCGCCGCGAGCTAGCCGCCTTCCGCGATAAACCGCTATAATAGACGTAGGAAATAGCAGAGGCGAATAAGGAGGTAATAAGGCTAATATAGTGTTACCACGGGCGGAGGTCGCGTAGTAGGTAGGATAAACTTAAGGAGGTAGAAAAATATCGCGATATACTAATTAGGGTAAAGAAGCGGAAGAGTTAGCGCGGCGCCGTCGATATAACGGCCGCGGACTAAAAAGGCCTTTAGGTATTATAACGCTAGGCCTGGATAGTAAGCTACCTACCCCTAAACCTCCTATCTATCCTGCCCCTATAGTATAGCGCGGGCGGACCGGTTATAATAATATATAACGGAAAAGTAATAATCCTCGTAACGAAGTTATTCCCCTTATTATACTCTATAGAAAGCGGGCGTATCGGCGGCGCGCCGAGGATAAAGGTAATACTACTCACGTAAAAGGTTATAAAAAAGGAGGTCTAATAGGTTATATAATAAATAGTCAAGTAAAAGGCACCCGGGGAGGATAGCTTACTAAACGGATTCCTACTCGCCTATAGCTAACCACTCTATAAGCGATTGGTATAACTCTTCTCCGCGAGCCTTAAGGCCGTATATTTCACGTAATACCGTACCGTAGAAGTAGTAGTGCTTAAGAAACCGGGTAAACTAAAGGAAGCTTATATAATAGCCTCGGGGTAATAACCGATATTACTCCTAAGCGCGACGGGGAAGGTCCTTAAGAAAATAATAGCGGGGAGAATTATAACCGTAGCGGAGGAGCACCGACTCCTCCTTACCGGATAGATAGATAATTAAAGACACCGCGATATAATAGTAACTGTTAAGGCTATTATAAAGGGTATATACGCTATATAGGAGCGTGGCGGGGCAACAACGTAATTAAAGCTTAATATTTAGGGCGTCTTCGATATAGTACTATACTAAAAACTCCTCGAAATCCTCGCCTAATACGGCTTCCCGGACTAGGTTACGAAATAGACCTAGTTATACCTTATAGCGCGTATAGTACGCCTACGCTTTAATAGCAATATAGCGTATAGGGTAGATATTTAGACAGGAGTCCCCTAAGGATTACCCTTTTCCCTAATCCTCTTTATACTATTTATCGGAATGCTTTACTAGGAATTAATCCGGATACCGCGGGTCGCGGTAGTCGGCTTTACCGATAACACGAATATTATAGCCTTTAGATATAATAAGGCCGAACTACGGGCGTACCTTAAACGGGTATAGTAGGTCTACTAGAGCTAGTTATAAAGGAGCGGACTACGATTTAAGCTATAGAAGTATAAGCTTCTCCACTCTATAAGAAAATAAGACCCGCTACCACTCTAGCTACGCCTTAAGGGCATACTAGCGCCGTAAATTAGAGAGATAGAGGTCTTAGGGGTTATCCTCGACTAGAAGCTTATATTCCGTCCCTATATCCGGAATCTTAAAGCTAAACTCTTTACCTAGAAATACGCCCTTATACGGCTTATAGCGTTAGTATAGGGCTACCGTATCGGGGACGCGTGTAAATTATACTAAATAATAGTCCGGAGCGCTATACTATATATAGCCCCGGCCTTTTATATAATAATAGGAAAAAGGGAGAAGCTAAGCGGAGTCTTAAAAGGACTAGCTAGTAAATAGGCGTAATACTTATATATCGTTACTACTATATATCGGGCTACTACTATAAAGGTAGTTAAGATAAAGGCGGGGGTCCCCCCTCTTAATTTATACTATAACGCCCTAACCGCGCGAGCGGTACTACGGGTAAAGGGCACTTAGATAGAGTAAGCGATACTTTAGGTACGATAAGTAGCCGAAGCGGCTATATAGCGTAGAAGATATAAGGGAGGGGTTAGGCCCTACCTAAGGTCTTAGGGGGTATACAAGCAGGAAGTCGAGTCCTAGCTCCTCGGGAGGGAACTAGCCTAACGCCTCCGAGAGGAATAGGCGTACCGGTAAAAGCGTACCTCGCTACGCTAATATAATAGTATAGCTATAGCGTAAACGCCCTAATTTAACCGTGTAGCGCTTAGGAAGTATGAGGGCCTTATAAAACTATAGAGTTCTATCATTACCTAGGTACGAACAGAGAAAATAGGCCTTCGCCATTTCCTTTTTATAAAAGGCGTGCCGGACACGGTAACGCCGCGCTACCGGTACGCCGATAAAGGGCCGGAGATAGCGGAATATATCGCGTTATAATACCGGGATATATTAAGGGAGATATAGGAGCGCCTTATAGCCGATATAGGCGCGCGCCTACTAATAAAATAGGATTAGCCCTAGCGCTCCAGAGTAAAAAGACCGCGGGGAAGGTCGCGAAGTGGTTCCTATAAACCGGACACCTTCCGGACTTTAGACTAGTACGATAACTAATATCGGAGGGGTAATAAAGCCCCCGCGGCGCTAAAACCTTAGGTATATATATAAAAGAGGTATAGACGACTACGAAGATAAGTAAAGGGAGAGTATAATATTTATTAATAGCCGCTATACAGCTATATTATAGCCGCGCTATAGCACGCCTACTTACTTCTCTATATTAGTATCTATATTCTTATCGGAGGTATTAGCGTCATCGGAGCTAATTACTCTACTACTTACTAAGATAACCTTATCCTTATTAGTCTTATCCTTAGTAGTAGAGGTAGTAGAGTTCTTAGAGAAGGGGAGGGGGATACCCTATAATACGCGTTAGCAGCGGGGTTAACGCGGGGGAGGCGCGGGGTAACTTATAAGGTAGGCGAGGATAAGCTCTAATATCTCGCTATTATAAGCGTAGCTATTACTATAACTTTAAGGGGGCGCGGCGGCGGGGGCGTCGACTATACTAACACTACTAGCCCGGCGGAGGGCGTAGGTCTAATAGGTAGCCGCCTATTAATACTTACGGATATTCTATAATAGGATTAGTAATAAGGACGTAACGTACACGGTATAACGGAGAAGGGGAAAATCTAGAAAGGGCGTCGGGGTAGCGCGGGTAGCGGTAACGGCGGCGATAAGGGCGGTAGCGGCGTTATTATAGGGGGGGGGGGACCTAATAGGAGAATTTGCGGAGCAAGGGCATAGCGGGGGTGTAGCGGAGATAAACTAGGGCGTAGTAGCTACTATCACGGTTACTATTAATATACTTAATACAATAAGCGCCCGCTCCTAAATCGGGTTAGTAAAAACGATATAACGGGGGCGTAGCGGGAGCGTAACGGGAATATAACACGACTATTTACCGGGCGGATTTTAGTAAAGAGCTACCTAGTAGTTACGGGCGAGGGATATAACGTAGGAGGTATATAGCGATAAGCGGATAGTAGGGGCGGACTATACCGGGTTAGAATACGAAACGGGGGCGTAAAGCGGGCGTGATAATAATAGAGCGGGGAACTTATAGTAGAAGGCTAAGGGGTAGCCGGCCTTTTACCCTTATAGGCGCCGGCACCGGCTCCCCCTTTAGTAATAGAGGTCTTATTACTAGGTATCTAAAGGGGTAAAGGAGTTAGACCGAGGCGGTCGTTACGGGGGCGGAGTAAGGGCGGCGCGGGGATAGTATAACCCGGGACCCTATTAGATCCCCTACTATATAGCCGAACAGCACCGGGGTATTCAATACGGGTATTCCAGGGCCGTACTTACACCGCACTAACCACGTAAAACTTACCTTAAAAACGATAGCTTAAAGGAGGAAAAGAGAAAAGGAGGAAAAGAGAGGAAAAGAGGGAGGTTTATAAGAAAAGGGAGCGGTAGATTAGCCCTATAAGTTACTACGCCTTCTAGGGAATAGTAGCCACGCCCGGCCTATACTATAGCGCTTACCCTGGAGAGCCTACGTAGCGCGAGTAAGGGAGGTATATAACTAAATAAGGGCCACTATAAATAGTAGGTATATAAAGGAGGTTTTAGAAAAAATAATAAATAAAGAAAGGAGTAAAGGGGGGGGGGTAGGCGTGCCCCCTATAGAAGGGATGGAGGGTATAAAGGGCGCCGCGGCGAGGCAAGAATAACCTCGCCGGATCCGGAATAAAGGAAAGGACGGCGGCGAGGGACTATAACGATAGCGCACTAAGGGCGCGTATAACCCGACACGGTACCTAATAAACTAACCAGCTAACTCCTATTAGCTACTAGCCCGGCGGTAAGATCCGGTTTTCGAATAGCGATAAAAATAGGGCCACGGAGCGATACCGTAGCGGCCACGCACGATAAAACTACTTATATAATAAAAGCGTAGGGATTTTTATCCATTAACGGTTTCCCCTCGAAAATCAGAGAAGGACTATTACCTACGTGGCTAGCCTAGCTTAGCTAAGCGAGAGTAGAGTAATAAATAATAATAATAATACTATTGTTTACTATTTTCTACGCTATAACAACGGTCTTTAGTAACTGTTTTATTATCGCGATAAAGTATTTCTCTATTTCCGATACCACGATTACTTTATTTACGGAATAAAGATCGTAATTAATAAACCGTTATAGCGCCGCTAAGTAATAGTTTTTTTCTATTTATTTAAATATCCCTCCCTCCTTTCCGGTTTATGCAGTTATAGCCTCGCCGTTATATAAGTTACGGGTATAAATACACGCCTTAACCCTATAGAAAGCGACGATACTAACCGTAATTCGTAGTATACCGCCCGCCCTATCCGACTCCTTTATCGATTCGTAGGAATCCCGGTCCTTATCGCCCAATAACTCGACTACCGCCTCCCGCCCTGCCTCGCCCGCCGCCTCTGCCGCCGCCTCTATCGCTGCCTCGCCTACTACCTCGCCCGCCTATACGCCTACCCGCCCGCCCGTATATAATACGCCGGCCTCCTCCTCTAGCACGCGCGTTTAGTAAACGATACCTATAAAGGACGGCCGTACGGTTAACCGTAGTAAGGTTCTCGACCTTATATATAATAGCGGCTATAAAGCTACCGGTGCCCTTAACACTATACACATTATTCGGGTAGGTTACTGATTTACCTGCTATCTTATTATATACTAACCGATATTATTAATATAGACTAAACGGGACCTCTTATTACGGGAGGATAAAGACCTTAACCTTAGTCGCCCGGCTAATCGAGAGGCTATTATAATAATAATCGTCGGCGACCTTTAGATAGACTATAAGCACTATAGTAAGAAAGACGGTCCTTTCGCCCGTTACTACACGTTCTCGGGAGTCGTTAGCGGTAGCTATAATAACTGCTATTTTAATTCGGAAGGCCGTAAATATTCATACCGCTCCCCCCCCCCCGGCCGATAATAATACTACCGCTACCACTACCGCTACCGCTACTCCCGCTTCTTCTAAGGGGAAGAAGCGTGTAAATAAGACCGTAGGTAAGCTAATAATAACCGTAACGAATACTAACCTATACTAATTAATTAATCTATAATACTATAGGAACCATAACGCCTTCTAAGAAGGTAAAGACCTTAACTACGGCTGCCGCTCCCGCCCCCCCCCTCCCCGCCCGACTATTATAACTATCGCCGGTATTTCGGGTATAAATACGGCCACCACCACGCCCGCCACGCCTACGCCCGCGCCCCTCGCCCCGCCCGTAATAACCTTCGGTAACGTCGAAGTGCTGGCCGTGATACTCCCTACCGGTATAATAACGGCATAGAAGAAGCAGTTAATCTAGTACTATAAGAATATAATCGCTGCCCTAGAGGATAGTATCCCGGCGGAGAACTAAAACGGGCTTTTTTTTTTACTTTACTATTTTATAAAGGGTTTACGGTTGTTTTATTTTTATGTTTACGGTGCGGCGGGAATAGGTAGTTTGCTTTATTACTTCGTCTACCCTTAATATAGGCTATATAATAAAGAAACCCGACCGCGTTATCGATCGCTAGTTATTATAGTAGACTACTACAACCGTAGAAGTGACCGTTAAAAAGAATCTATTAAGACCTCTGGGTTTACGATATTAGATATACTCCGGCTAACCTGCGGCTAAGCCTACCTACCGCCCTACTATTATCGGCCTATAATAAAGTAAATAGATTCCTAATATCAGTAACCGTCGATATCGTAACGTAAACCTAACCGTGAGTAAAGGCGTGCTACCGGAAATCCACGCCGACTATACTAAACGATTACCCTTACGACTTATTAATCGTTATCGCGAAACAGAGCCGTAACGGGAATTAACGGCGCTGGATAATATACGGGTAATCCTCCTTATTAGAATCTAAACAGATACGGGGGATAAATACTACCTCGCTAGCGTGTATTCCGGATAGCACCTTAACCTCTAGCGTATTACGCGCTATTCGTAAAATAACTATACGCGTGCCGTTATATAATCCCTGCCGTGGGTTAAGGTTCCGTATAAGTATAACGGGCGCGCCGACCTTTAGCTTAAGCTTTACGGGCGGGATAGAGGCGAACTCGAACTATATTAAAAACTCCAGTGCTAGTTCGGGCGTAGGGCTGTTAGTATCCTCTGCCCGATTAACGACCGAATTCTCGGCTAAGTAAGCCTATAAGCGGCTAGGTAGTCGCCCTAGTATTTGCCTATTAATAGCCGTGATAGTAGTATTACGAGGTATTAGAATAACGTGGTTAATAAAGACTATATAGTTTAACGGCGCCTACTATAGTAATTTAGTCGGGTAAATACGCCCGTATAGATAGACGATATCGTAAATAGCTGTAATAGCAGGGAAAAGGTTAACTAACCCGTAAAGTTCGGTATCGTAGGAGAGGTCCCGTAACCACTGAATAAACGCCCGATTATTAGGATCGGTAGAGGTAACCCGTATATTCTCTATAAGGTAAAGAATACTAAGTTATGGCTAGATAGAGGACTGCTAGAAGCAGGCGTGTATAATCTGCGCCCGACTACTATTACGAATAACGGGTAGGATCTAGGTAAAATCGCCTCCGAAGATAACCGGAATACCGCCGAAGAGGTAATCGTTATTTATTATATCCCGTAACGTACGATTAACGGCCTCGAAACAAAACTTATGCTGTATAGGAACCTTATCCTAGATAATAAGAACCGTCTCCCGTAGTAATGCTATAAGGTCCGAATTCTTTAGCACGTTATAGGTCGAGGCGTTATTAACCTGTAAGAGGATCTTAAACCGCGAATAGGCTGTATAGCCACCCTTAAGAAGAACGGCCGCGATACTAGAGGACGCTATATAGAGTATAATCTGCCCGCGCGACTGGAAATATGCGTAGAGACCGCGGTATATAAACGTCTTCCCTATACCGCCGGGGCCCTATAAAAAGAAACGGGCGCCGTGGCTATAAGATTTAATAGTAGCTATAACCTAGCTATACACCGTAGCCTAGCTTTAGTTAAACCGGCAGTGGATATCTTCGTACACTATAGCCTAGGTATCGTGATTATAAGTCTCCGTAATACATAATATATTACCGGTCGCACGGCGCTAGTCGTATAAAGGCGCGGGTAGCCTAAACTCTATAATAGTCCTGCTTGCCTTAAGGAGCCGAGAGTGTATGAGATAGAGACCGTAATCGATATACGGGCGTTCTAGATCGGCAGGTCTTAAGCCTCTTAGAGGCTCGCGATATACTCGTAGGAGTAACGGCGTGTTTATTATTATTATCTTCCTATAAAGGTATAGTAACTACACTATATCTCGTGGTTAGCTAGTATCTTAGACTAAAGACGTGAAAGCACTTATAAGATAGTAGTTAGTTATTTAATTAATAGAGACTTACGATGGAAAAATTAAGTATAGAAGAGGAAGACAAGGAATAGGAAGAGGGAGTAACGGTAGGTTATAAGATATCCACTATAGCGGTTATATAGCATCTATTTTTAGTATAAAGAAGGAAGCTACAAGTTCGTGGAAGGAGTAATATTAGACTCTATATAATACTAGCTCGGAAGGCTTTATGGATTAATCGAAGGGATAACCTAGGGGGAATAAAGGGGTAGATCCGGAGGTCCGAGAAGGAACCACCCTAGAACCTATTAGGGTCCTAAGGGGGATATTAGCTTTAGTGGTTGTATTAATAGAACGAAGAGAGGGAGTATATACCCGGGTTAGAGCCACGGCCTAAGAGGCTCCGTGTGGGAACTAGGCGGGACCTATCGGGGTCCCGTTATAGAGGGCTCTGGTTCGGGGCACCGGGGGACTTAGGGACGGATTCGGGCACTGGGTTTTAGAGGAGCCGAGGGGCCGGTAAGGATCGGGCACTCCTGAGGACAGGAGTATCCGGGGGAGGTCGCTATATCAGGTGCCTGTAGTAGTGGTTATAATAGGTCCCTAGTATAAACCTATAGGGGTCCAGGCGTGCCTAGTCTAAGACCCCTTAAGGTATAAACAAAGCAGTTATTACACTAGCAAATAGAATAGTCCCTTGAAGCAAATAAGGTAGCCCTCGAGGAAGTAAATAAAGCAGTCCTCGAGGAGTAGCGAAGCGTAGTCTTAAGGAGCAGAGGAGCCTCCCCTTAAAAGACGGAGGCTAGCGATTAATCTGATTCTTTAGCTACCCCTGCACCTTCTCTATCGTGATCCTATCGTGATCCCATCTAGTTCCTTACGTTAACCCTACCTTTTCACTCTTTACGACTACCTATTTAGCAATCTTTCCCCTGATTATTATTACTCTAGACTAGGATTAACCCCTCCGTAAAGGTAGACGACTGCCCCCGAAAAGGACTAAAGAATAGGAGGGCTCCCTGATACCAGGCCTAATAAGCGCCTATATAGTCCCCCGTAGAACTAGCGAGGTACCGTAGTAGGAACCCTAGAGCTAGACCCCGGTTATACCGGGCACGCTATCTTAACCCCCCCTTCTAATTAATAAGAATCTATATCCTTTTATAGAGTATAGGGAGGAGTTAAGCGCGGCGGGAGCTTCCGCTTCGGTGCCGCGCTGAGTATAACGTAATAATAATCCAGGAACCCGGCCTTAACCCTTTCACGAAAAGCCCTGTCTACCCCTCCTAAGGGGTATACCGGCTAATCTAAGGAGGAGGCCGCGCCCTCCTATATATATATAAAAGATATCCGCTATACACGTGGATATAGTAAGCCTACTATAATACCTATACCGTTATATTTAGGACTAAAGATAATACCCTTATAATCTAGTTAATCTACTTAAGAACTACTAATTAGCCAGGACCCCCTAGAATACACCCTTATAAGATATATTCGATATAGCACCGCCACGGGTCCGCTATATCCTTATAAAGAACTTTAACCTATACTACCCCTTATAGTTATAGCCACCGCGTTATTACCCCCGAGCCGATACCCTGCTTACCCTTATAACCTAGTAGAACCTAGACTTAGTAACCCCCCCTAGAACTACTATATAGCACCGCCTAGGCCGGCGCGCTAGTAATATCGACCTTATATAGGCGATATAGGGGCTCCGCTACGACTTCGGCGGCCCCGATACAACCGTTATCGGGTCGGACTACTACTTATAGACGGCCTAAATCCACACGGAGATAGATATTATAGCGGGCACTAAGATAATACCACCGCGGGATTTAAATAGGCCCTATTAGGTCTAAAATGGCTTTTACCCCTTATAAGTCCCCTAGCTCGCCGCTATATAACTATAGTAGACCGGCCCCCTTATAATACTAAGAGATATCGACTTAGTATTAGATAACCTAATTAAGAACCTTATAACCCTAGCCGATAAGACTATACTATATCGCCGCGGGGGCACCCCCGGACTCTTACCTATCCCTTAGTAGAACGCGGAGTTAACCGCTCTTACCTAGGAAGCGAGGTGCCTTTACTATAGATATATATCTAAAAAGTCCCGGAATTGATAGGATAAGTTCTAGGAAACGGAGAGGCGCCGCGATAAAGCCGTAGTAGTAACGAAGTGGCTATACTAATAGCACCTACTATATAAGACTAAGAAGAATAATAACCTCCTTTAGTAATTATAGAAATACGCACGAATAAAAGGGGGAGTACCGCTAAACCCCTTATCGGTACTACTATTACGCTAAGACGACAGCGATAACCTAGCTACTATATACGCAGAGAAAGCCGAAGTCCTTAACCGGAAGTTCTTCCTACACCCCCTCCCTACTACTCTTAGACCCCTAAGCGCGGAATTTCCCCCTAGATAGGATATCCGCCACGATATTACCATAGCCGATATATAGGGGCGTCTTAAAAAGACTAAACCCTAAGTAATACTAAGACCTAATAGGCTTTTAGCAGGGCTCCTTAAAGTATATAGACCTCCCCTATACTAAAGACTAAGCGCTATCTTTATAGCGTGCTTTAAAGCGGGCTATTACCCGAAAAGGTGCCGTTACGCTACTATAGTAGTCCTTAAGAAGGAAGGCTAGCTATTAGCCGATTATAAGATAGTAAAAGGCTAACAATCGATATTACTCCTTAATATCATAGGTAAGGTCCTTAAAGGGATACTAGCTAAGTATATCGCCGCTATAGCGGAGGAGTATCGGCTCCTCCTAAAGGGATAGATAGGTAACCAGACTAGGCGGAGTATAAAGATAGTAGCATAAAGAGTTACGGAGGCTATAAGGGCGAGCTTGGCCTATAACGGCACCGTTTCGATACTCTAACTAGATATTAAAGGCACCTTTAATACTATCCTTTACTCCCGCCTCCTTAAGGTACTTAAAAGAAAGGGCTTCCCTTAATAGCTTATTACCCTAATTAGTAGCTTCCTCTAAGACTATATAGCCTAGCTATTACTCGATAGCGAAATAGCACCCCCGCGGCACCTCCGCGGGGGTATACTATAAGGCTCCCCAATATCCCCTATCCTCTATATCCTTTATATCTCTACCCTTTATAAGGAGCTAAAAAGGGTCCCTAAAATAATAATAGTAGTATTTACTAATAATATAAATATTATCGCCTTTAGCAGAATAAAGGTATAGACGCGGTGCCGCCTTACCGCTACGTAGCGTGCTTACCTTAACTAAGAGATAGCGAGCAGACTATAGTTCGAACTAGCTAAGTATATCTATATCCTATTCACGAAGTCACGCTAACCCTCCCCTACCCCGCTCCCCTTTAACGCTACTTTAGTACTAGTAGCGGAGGCGATAAGGCTCTTAGGCGTCTAGCTTAATAGGAAAATTAATTTCCGGTGATATGCTAAAAAGGTAAAAGGCCCACTAGCCACCTAAATATACGCCCTCTTAAGGCTTAGTATAATAGCGTAAGGGTATAGCTTCGTAGATATAAGAAGACTATACCTTATAGTAATAAGACTAGTGGTTACTTATTACGCCTTAGCCGTTTATAAGATAGGGGCTAGCCCCTAGTATAGCCCCGTAGCGGTATTTATAGCGGTATAAAACCGATATCTCTAATTAGTAGCCGGAGCCTATAAGGCTATATCGGTTAGGGTCTAGACCTTTATCCCCCCTCTTAACCTATACCTTTTAAGTCTAAGCGCCTAAAAGATCTATCGGATATAAAAAGAAGGGACCGAAGATAAGTTATTAGCCGGAGTATACGCCGCGGCGAGAGCCTTAACGATACCGAATCGGTATTATAGCACCCACGCCGCTCTCGCGTAGATAGTATAGCTTACCGCCCTAATAACCTAGGCCGGAACCTCGCCCCCGAGGAAGGCCCTTATAAGGGATTAGGGTTAAGTCTAGGCGGAGGTATAACGGCCTTATACCTATACCGTAACGGTACCATACCGCCCCCCGATATAATATACCCCCCGGAAATATAAAAGGCTCCTTAAGCTATAAAGCTCCGTACTTACTTAGATTAGATTAGAAAAGTTAGGCCTATAAGCCTTCCTAGCTAAGGCGAGGGTGCCGGAATTTCTAATAACGCGATACCCCTACGGTAATAGGGGCGTAGAGATAGCGGAGTATATAGTGCTTTAGTACTAGGGTATAACCGAGGATAAGCGTAAGGAGCTTTACGGTACTATAGGGAGACTACTTATAACTAAAGAGGATTTATATAATATACTAGACTATAATATAGAAGCCGGGGCGGTAGCTAAGTAGTTCCTATAACGGAAAAGACTTGACGATTTCCGTCTCGCCCTTAAAGTTATAAAAGCCTACGAGAATATAGCGGTACCGTAGCGGGGAATGGGAAATATAGTCCCCTACCCCCACTAAGGGAGGCAGGAACGCCTGCCCTACCTTTCTTTATTAATTAAATAGAAGGAATAATAGGTATGGTCCCTAAGGACGTAGGGAGGCCGGAGATAGCGTGCCGCGGCACCCTTTCGGTCCCCGCCACCTTACTAATAACCGGCCTAGGCTAACCCGAACCATAGCCTACTGCCCTTCCTATTAGCCACTAGCCTAAAGGTATAATCTAGATATATAGAAGGGATAAGCCGGGGCTATATTAGCCCCGTAGCGGCACTACTCTAACTAAGGACGAGTATAAAGGTTTTCCCCGGGATACCGGGTTTTCCTCTTTATAGCCACCCGAGAAGGACCGTATAGTCTAAGCTAGGCTCCTATAGATTAAATAGAATAGTGGAGTAAGAATAATAATAATAAGAATAAACAAAGTATTATCTTAATATAAATATCCCTATATTATAATAATACCATAGTAATAGCCTACTAATAGCCGTAGATACCTTCTCCTAGTAGTAATAACCGTTATTATAAATAAGGCACTATTCGTATTATACCCTATATATTCCTTAGTAGTACCGAAATAGTATCGCGGCGGCTAATATATAGTAGTTACTTATATTATAATAAGCGTCTAGGAACCTATCTAAATAACGTTAAAGCCTATACTAGTACTATAGGCACCAGTATAGCGTGCTTTTGATACGCTAAGAGTTATCGCCTATATAAGGATATAAATCGTCTCTATACTAATAGGGTGCCGCCGGTATATTAAGGTAGTCTAACTAGTTAATAAGTTCTCCCCGTTACTAAGAAGCAGTAGTAAAGTCTTATAAACGTATATAGTCTTTAGCTATTAGTAAAGGCTACCGGTAATAATAATATCGTTACGGTAAATAGTCTCCCTTCGATATCACGGTAGCGTCTTACTAATAGCCTATAGGCTAAGGAGCGTCTGAGGACGGCGCCTTTATCTTTTAAACGGGCCGTTACTCGGGCGCTGCCTTCCGGTCATAGCTATAGCGGCACCTTATTAGTAAAGGTAGCTCTATAGGACTTACTCTGCCGTACCCATTACCTAAAGGGTATAATAAGTGTTTTAATAGACTATCACGTGCGTAGTCCCTTTGCGATATCGCTATAGGGCCTCTGCGGTAGTAGTATAGCTAACTAGTTCTAGGGCCTCGAGTATATTAAGAGTAGCGTAACTGCCTTTAAAGGGGGTAATACTACTAGTAAAGAGTAAAGGGGGCTTTAGCCGATAATGCTTCGATACTATTAGGGTCCCGGCTTATAAGGCCCCTATTTAATACTCAACCGGACCGCTATATTACTTCTTCCCCGCTATAGTACCGCCGCGCTCTTATAAGCTTCTATAAATTCAAGGGCGAGGCGGAAGTCGTTAAGCCTCTTCTATTATAGGAACTACTTAGCTATTACCCCGGCTTCTATATTATAGTCTACTGCGTTTTATAGATTGCCTTTAATTATAAGTAGTCTCCCCACAACACTAAAAAGCTCCCTATACTCTTCCTTAATTATATCCTAGCACTAAAGCACCACGTGCTCCGCTATCTCTGGCCCCCTATCGCCGTAAAGGCACCGCGTTATTAGGAATCCCGGCACCCTTGGTTTAACTAGAAAGGCTCGTAGGCCTAGTTTTTCTGATCTAATCTAGGTAAATACGGAGCTTTATAGCTTAAGGAGTCCTTTATATATCCGGAGGGAGCGTTATATCGGGGGGCGGCTTAGCGCCGCTATAGCGTAAGTATAGGGCCGCTATACTTCCGCCTAGGCTTAACCCTATTCCCTTATAAGGACCTTTCTTAGGGGCGTGGTTCCGGCCTAGGTTATTAGGGTAGTAAGCTATACTATCTATATAAGGGCAGTATAGGTCCTATAGTACTGATTTCGTTTCGCTAGGGCTCTCGCCGCGGTATATACTCCGGCTAATATCTTATCTTCGGTCCCCTCTTCTTATATCCGGAAGATCCTTCGGGCCCTTAGGCTTAAGAGGTATAGATTAAGGGGGGGGATAACGATCTCTTATTTAAGGACCCTAACCGGTATAGCCTTATAAGCTCCGGCGACAAATTAGAGGTATTAGTTCTATACCGCTATAAGTACCGCTATAGGGCTATATTAGGGGTCGGTCCTTATCTTATAAACGGTTAAAGTATCATAGGTAATCACTAATCTTATTACTATAAGGTATAGTCTTCTTACGTCTATAAAGCTATACCCCTATACTACTATACTAAGCCTTAAAAGGGCGTATATTTCGGTGGCTAGTCGGCTCTTTACCTTTTTAGCTTACCGCCAGAAGTCGAGTTTCCTATTAAACTAAAGGCCTAAAAGCCTTATCACCTCCGCTACCGGTACCGAAATAGCGCTAAGGGAGAGCGGGGTAAAGGAGGGTTAGCGTAACGTTATAAAGGGGATATAAATACACTTAGCTAGTTCGAATTATAGTCTGCTCGCTATCTCCTAGTCTAGGTAAGTTCGCTATATAGCGGCGAGGCGGTACCGCGTTTATACCTGTATCCTACTAAAGGCGATAATATTCGTATTATCTATACAACCTGCTATTATCGTTTTAAGGACCCTTTCTAGCTCTTCGTAAAGGGTAGAGATATAGAGGATAAAGAAGATAAGGGAGATCGGCGAGCCTTATAGTACCCCCCCGCGGAGGTATTATAGGGGGGCCGTTTCGCTATTAAGTAATAGCTAAGCTATATAGTTATAGAGGAAGCTACGGATTAGGGTAGTAAGCTATCGGGGGAAGCCTTTCCTTTTAAGTACCTTAAGGAGGTAAGGGTAGGAGATAGTATCGAAAGCGCCTTTAATATCTAATTAGAGTATTTAAATAATACCGCTATAGGCCTAGCTCGCCCTTATAGCGTTTATAACTATTTATACTACTATCTTTATACTCCGCCTAGCCCGGTTACTTATTTATCCCTCTAGGAGGAGCCGATACTCCTCTATTACGGTAATAATACGGTTAGCTAGTATCTCCTTAAAGACCTTACCCATTATACTAAGGAGTAATATCGGTCGCTAGCCCTTTATTATCTTATAGTCGGCCGGCGGCTAACCTTCTTTCTTAAGGACTACTATAATAGCGTAGCGGTACCTTTTCGGGTAATAGCCTACTTCGAGGCACGCTATAAAGATAGCACTTAGTCTTTAGTATAGGGGGGGTCTATATACTTTTACGAGCCCTACTAAGAGTCTATTAGGCCTTAATACCGCCTAGGGTTTAGCCTTCTTAAGGCACTCCTATATATCTGCTATAGTAATATTATAGCGGATATCCTATTTAGGGGGGAATTCCGTGCTTAGGGGCTAAAGGGCGGTAAGGAGGGGGGGTAAGAAGAACTTCCGGTCAAGGACTTTAGCTTTCTCTACGTGTATAGTGGCTAGGTTATCGCTATTATCTTAGCGTAATAGCGGTACTAATAAGGGGTCTAGCGGTACTCCCCCTTTAGTCTATACATATTTCTATAATCGCTAAAGGAGGTTATCGTTCTTCCTAGTCGTGTAGAGTAAGTATCAGTAGTATAGCCGCTTCGCTACCGCTATAGTCTTATCTTAGCGCCTCTCCGCTTCCTCGAACTCGTCTTATCGGTTCCGGGACTTCCTAGATATATATCTACGGTAGAGGCGCCTTATTTCCTAGGTAAAAGCGGTTAACTCTATATTCTACTAAGGGGTAAGTAAGAGTCTAAGGGTGCACCTATAACGGCGCAGTACGGCCGTATCGACTAGTATCGTAAAGTCCTTAATTAGGTTATCTAGTACTAAGTCGATATCTCCTAGTATAAGAAGGGGGCCGGTGTATTATAGTTATATAGCGGCGAGCTAAAAGACCTATAAAGGGTTAAAGTCCTTCTAGACCTAATAAGGCTCGATTAGGTCCTATAGTAGTAATATTGCGGTGCTCGCCGGTATCTCTATATAGATTCAGGCTATCTATAAGTAATAGTCCGACCTGATAACGGTCTTATCGGGGCCGCTAAAATCGTAGCGAAGCCCTTATATCGCCTATATAAGGTCGATAGTACAAGTAAGCCGGCCCGGGCGGTGCTATATAGTAATTCCGGGGGGGGTTATTAGGTCTAGGTTCTACCGGGTCGTAATAGTAAGCAGGGTGTTACCCTAGGAGTAGTATGGTTGTGGCTATAACTATAAGGGGTAGTATAGGTTAAAGTCACCTATAAGGATATAGCGGCCCTATAGCGGTGCTATATCGAATATATCTTATAGGATCGTATTCTACGAGATCCTAGCTAACTAGTAGTTCTCTAAGTAGATTAACTAGATTATAAGGGTATCGTCTCCTATCCTAAAAGTAACGGCGTAGGTATTATGGTAAGCCCGCTACGTCCACATATAGAGCGGGTATCTTTTATAAATATATAGGAGGGCGCCTCCCCCTCCTTAGATTAGTCGGTATACCCCTTAGGAGGGGTAGGCAGGGCTTTTCGTAAAAGAGTTAAGGCCGGGTTCCTGGATTACTATTATATTATACTCGGCGCGGCATTAAAGCGGGAACTCCCGGCGCGCCTAACTCCTCCCTATATTCTATAAAAGGATATAGATTCTTATTAATTAGTAGGAGGGGGGGTTAAGATAATATACCCGGTATAACCGGGGTTTAGCTTTAGCTTTATAGCTCCTACTACGGTACCTTACTAGCCCTGCGGGAGACTATTTAGGCGCTTATTAGGCCCGGTATTAGGGAGCCCTCCTATCCTTTAACTCTTTTCGGGGGGTATCCTTTACACTTACGGAGGGGCCGGTCCTAGTCCTAGGCGATAATAATCGGGGGGAAGATCTACGGCTATTATAGGTATATCGCTTCGGTCTAGCGGGTAATATTCAAGTCCCTAGCTCGGTACTTATACGCTTCGCGAGTTTTCTCGGCCTTTTTCCTTAATAGTTAGTATAAGTCGTTAAAGGTATTATAATCTCCGGTATAGGCGGTATAATAGCAGAAGCAGCCGGGCGCTATAATATTATAGTATCCTAGGCCCTATAAGTACGCCGATTTAGGCTTTTTGTTTTTGATTTAATACGTGTATATAGCCCTAAAGCTATAGCACGAGTCTATTACGAAGACTAAGCCTATACCGAGTATATAGTTATTTATATAACTTATATATAAAAGTAAAGAATGCACGAAGCAGAATTATTAGTCCCGGACTTATCCTTAAGTGGTAGTGCGCGCTCCCCGGAGTTCCCTAGGCTCTAGGGTCCGATTATAGGTAGTGTGTATAGGTACGCTTAATTACGCGTAGTACGGTATATACCCTTCCCCCCTAAGGAGGGTACGTACTAGAGGCAGTGTGGTTCCACTTATCAGCGCGTAAGCTGACAAATATCTCCCCGAACGTGCGTGGACCCCTGTGACGTGTAGTAGCTCCGGGTAGTTCGCGCGCGAAAAAAATCGCGCACGATTAAGGGGAGTGGGATTCGAACCCACGGCCTTGCGCGGCCACCAGGCGTGTCTACCACCTACAGTATCCCCCTAATTCGGGCTTAGTATAGTAACGGTATACCCTCTTTACTATAGGGTAGCTATTAGCCTTATAACCAAAGTATAGGTATTTATAATACCTTAGGGGGCTAAGATTAGGATTATATAGTTTATAGATATAGCTACCCCCTTTAAAAAGGAGGGTATTCCGAATAGGGCTTATTACCCCTACCGGTAAAGCTAATTCGATAAGGAGAAGCGCTACCCTATTAGTACTATAATAGGGTACTCGCTGTTATACTCGGAGGATTTTAGCCTTAGAGTATATATCTTATAGAGATACTAGTAAGTCCTCCTTAGATACGGCGTTAAGGACCTCTTAAGGGATAGCCTTAGTAAATATAGGGTAATTATATACGGCTAGGGTAGCTCCTTTACTAAAAGCTTTCTCTATCTATTATTTCTTATAGGTAGTCTACTACTATACCCTTTTAGTAAAAGTAAGGTAGATATCTCCGCTAAGTAGCTTCTATACCGCTACTATTATAGGCAGTAGCCCGCGGAATAGTCCCCGGCAGTGGCCGGGACTAAGAAGCACGGACCTCCTAGCGAGGCCCGTGCGATTCTATATATACTTAGCCGCCTACACACTACGCAGACTTTTCCTTCCCTCCTTTCCTTCCTTAGTTCGAATAATCTATATTTTCGGCCTTAATACGTAAGTAACTTTTAATAAGCCGGTATATATTTAAACTTATAAGATTATAAGCTTTAACGCTTATATAGAAGGAGGTCCTGGCCACTTCGCCCTAAGCCCACTAAGGGGCTAAGGGTAAGTCGTAGGGACCTTATATAATAAGATTGACGAACGCGTGTTATAACGCGTATAGGAAGCGGTAAGGATATATATCGCCCCTATTCATAATATAATCGCTAGCCTATAAATAGCCTTCGAAAGGTCTTACCTTAACCCGTACCTTATACCTACGACGCACCCGATGCCTACCCTAATCGTTACGCCCTCGCCCTTACCTAGGCTACTAGAGGCAGAGACTGCTATACTTATTCCGCTACCGCCGCCGGCACCTATACTTTTATACCGGGTATAGTAGGTCGCCGTTCCCGTAAAGTTTAGTAGAAAACGCACGGAATACACCGCCTAGTCCTAGGCTATACGACTAAAACTTAAACTCGATAGGCTATTATTCCGTAGTAATAAGGAGGCGTGGTACTTAATTAACGCGTGCTTAGATACTTAGCCTTAGTAGGTGGTTAGCACCTTCTTCGGTAATAAAGGTATAAACGGTGAATTTAACCCAGAGGAATTTATAGCCTACCTTAACCGTACGTATAAGGACCGTAACGAATAAGGCCGCGCCACTAACGCCCTTAGAGCGATAAAGTAAAAACCCGACTAGCCGTTCGCGCGCTTCCTACTAACCTTTAAAAGAAACCTAGTATAAATAGAAGGCCATAACTAGGTAGACTATATTAAGATATTATTCCTCGATAGCGCCCTAAACGACGGGCTATATAATAGCCTAATAGTAGCCGATCTCCCCGATACCTACTCCGAGTAGGTCGATAAAGTATAAACGATCGCGTGGAGATAGGAGGGTGTTAGTAAATCGTACCGACCGATTCCCGTCGCCCGTAAACTAGCTAAGGACGCTAATAGCAATATCGCTATAGGTGGAGTTAATAAGGTCGGCGAGTCTAAGGGGACCTAGTAAAAACCTAACCGCTACGCGAATATCACGTATTAAAACTACTAGAAGACAGGCTATATCTAACGGCACTATAAAAGTAAGAAGGATACGGTGGCCCGAATATCCCTTTAAGAGGAGGAATCCGAAGATATTCCCGAAGATACCGAAGACTCGGAAAAAGAGTAGCTCTAGTACGAAATCGGGTACCGGAGCTGATAGCGTGAGAGTAATACGAGTAGGAGGAGTTTAAACCGCTACTATAAAGCGAGTTAGTATTAATCTAAGTAAGAGTTAATAGTAATAGGTTAATAAACGCTCTTATAGATATAGGTTATAACTACTATACCGCTATAAATAAGAAGTTTACTCGAAAAATACGCTTATTATTAGTCGATAAGAAGAAACGACTACTAAAAGGCTTCTCGGATAAAACTAAACTAGCTAGTAACGCTAGTATTATAGTCTTTACGCTAGATATATAAGGGTATACTAAGCGCGTTTTCGCGTATATAGTGCTAAGTCTAGATTAGGATCTTTTCCTTAGGCTCCTATAGATAGAACGTAACGATATAGTCCTCCACGCTAAGGAATAAAGGCTCCGCTACGGAGTAGCCGATATCGATATCCGACTTTAGGACGAAGAGGAGCCGAAGGTAGTATAAGAGATCCGTACTATAGTACTAATAACGGGGTCTATATTTATAGGGTTATATAGACGACTACGGTACCGGAGAGGAAAAAGATAGGAAAAGGGCTTACGGGCTATATCGTTAAAAGATATCGAAAAGGCCCTAAATATAAAGGAACTAGTAGACCCGCGAGAATATATCCCTAAGGGTATTATACGAGAGTTTAGCGACTTATTTACGCCTTTACACTCTATACGCCTACTCCTATACTGACCTAGCACCGATTATAAGGTCCACTTATAGAAGGATAATAGTAGTAACGAATAAGCCTTATTATAAGGCCCGCTTTATAATATATTACGTAAAGAGCTCCTTATATTACGGAAGACGATAACGGACCTAATAGATAAAGGATTTATTCGCGCGAGTAGCTCGGCGGCCGCCGCGCCTATACTATTCGTGAAAAAGCCAGGAGGCGGCCTCCGATTTTACTACCATTACCGCGCCCTAAATACGATTACTTAGCGAGATCGCTACCCACTCCCCCTAATTATAGAGACCCTATATAACCTAGCTAAGGCGAAGTGGTTTACTAAATTAGATATTATCGCCGTCTTCTATAAGATGGATAGCTTTTAGGCATAAGTATAAGACTGTATTCCGTACTTAATTTAGACTATTCGAGTGGCTAGTATACCCTTTTAGCTTAACCGGCGCGCTTACGACGTTTTAGCGATATATTAACTCGTCGTTACGGGAGTTCCTTAACGATTTCGTCTCCGCGTATATAGACGACGTCCTAATCTACTTAGACGGATCTCGTAAGGACTATAAGGAGAAGGTACGGCGAGTGCTTAGTGCCCTTATAAACGCTAGACTAAACCTTAACCCGAAGAAGTGCGAGTTTAGCATTAAGACGGTTAAATACCTAGGGTTTATCGTCACGGCAGAAAAAGGGGTATCTTACGACCCCGAGAAACTTAAGGCTATCGTAGAGTAGGAAGCGCTAGTCTCCGCGACTAGCGTGCGAAGTTTCCTAGGGTTTACTAACTTCTATAGGATATTTATCCGCGACTTCGTAGCCGTAATAGCGCTACTCACGGCCCTAATAAAGAAAAACGCCCCGTTCTACTAAGGCCCCCTATAAGAGGTAGACTTTAAGGGGCTAAAGTAAAGGTTTTAGGAAAAGCCTTACCTATGATAATAGTATCCTGGAAGGAAGACCTAGCTAGAAACGGATTCCTTAGGGTTTATATTAGGTAGCGTATTCCTATAGGAAGATAAATAAGAATATAGGTGCGTCGTCGTATACTATTTACACCGTCTTAACTCCGCCGTGTATAACTACCAGATTCACGATAAGGAGATACTAGCGATTATGGACTACCTATAAGCTTAGAAAGCCGAGCTTATAAGTAGCGGCCGCTTTTAGATTTACTCCAATTATACAGTACTCGAATACTTTATAACTAAAAGGGCCTTAACCGAGCGCTAGAGTTATTAGGTAGCTAAGCTTACCTAGTATAACTTTATATTAGAGTATAAATAAGGAGCCGATAACGTTATAGCCGATACGCTCTTATATTAGGAGCAGGATATACCTAAGAATTCTTCCGATATCCGAGAGTAGGGGAGGTATATCTAGATAATCCCCGATATAGCTATCTCCCCCCGGGTATACCTAATAAGGGTAATATTACCGGAGCTAGCTATAGTCTTCGAAGTAGACCCCGACTTATAGCGATTATAGGATAAAGCTATGGCTACCGATAAGCGTTATTAAGGTGCCTTTACCGTAGTAGTAGCGGGAGAACGGAGTTTTCCCCCCGAGCTAAAGCTTAAAATATAGATCGCTAAGTACGGAATTAACTAAGGACGGCTAATATTTCGTGACCGCCTATAGGTGCTAGGGGATAGCGAAAACGGGGCTAAGTACCCACTATAAGGCCGTCTAGTATAAGCGATCTATGACTTAGTAGTAGGCGGATACCTAAGCAGGGATAATACTATTACCCTAATCGCCCGCTAATTCTTCTAGCCCGGTATAAATCAAGATATTAAAAGGTTTATACGGAATTACGATACGTGCCGAGCTAGCTATATATAAAGGGGTATAAAGAGAGGATTACTACGCCTACTCCCTATACTAGAGCGAATCTTCTACGATATCGTGATAGACTTTATAACGGACCTACTACCTACCCGTAAGGGTAAGTATAGATACCTATAAGTGATTACCGACCGACTCTTAAAATCGGTAATACTCGAAGCGATAGATACTATAGATACCGAAGCCTACGCTAAACGGTTTTTACTATACTATTATAGGTTCCACGGAATACCGAAGTCTATCGTTAGCGATAAAGGCTCGAACTAGACTAGCCGCTTTTAGCGATACTTTTATAAACTCGTAGGTATTAAATAACGACTAAGTACCGTATACTACCCGTAGACGGATAAAGGTCCTAAACGTATTAATTAAGAAGTTTAAGCCTATTTACGGGTATATACCTATTACGCCTAAGACGATTAGGACACGCTATTACCGATAGCGTAACTAGCCTTAAATAACCGGGTAAACTCGAAATCTAAATAAGCCTATTCTTCCTATAGTATAGGTACTACACGAATCCTCTCTAAGTTAATAAGACTATACCGACCGATAAGCGCGAGGCTTCCGCGCAGGACTTATTAAGTCGCCTTAAGGAAGCTACCTAGTTTATATAAGCCGCGATAGCCACTATATAACTACGCTAAGAGGAGTCAGTAAACTATCGGCGTTACCCTACTAAAAGGTTTAAAAAGGATAACCTTATATAGCTAGATATCGGTAACTACTCCTCGCTACGGCCGTCGAAGAAACTTACCTAGCTTTACTATAAGTATAAGGTCACGAAGGTTATTAACCCCTATATTGTAGAACTAAACGTCCCCTTATAGATTTATAACCGTTTCTACGTAGATCTCCTACGGCGAGCCGACTATAACCCCCTATTAGGGTAAGCGATAATAGACCCTTAGCTACTACCTATCCGTGAAGGACTAGATAAGGAGGAAGAATAGGTAGTAGAGGAAGTCTTCTACGCCCGTACCTAAAGGCGAGGTCGCGGTAAGGTCCGGGAAGTGCTAGTATGATAGGAGGGTTACGTAGAACTAATATAGGAACCGCTTAAAAGCCTACGAGATATATAAGTACTCCAAGAATTCGAGGAAAAACACGGTCCGGTATAGTCGAATAACAGACCTTTATAATAATATATAAAGGAGACACGAATATAAAAGAAGGCTAACGTAGCGGCGAAGAGAGTAAAGACTAAGAGCAAGATTATATTAGGGTTATACCCCCGCGCTACTTAACTTAGGAGTAGGGAAGAACCGGATAAACCTCTAAAAATAATACTAATGGCCTATTCCCCTACGATTTTACCCTTTTCTAGCTCCTCCTTTTATAAGGCCACGCCGTCCTTAGCGGCACCTACCTATAACTCCTCCTAAGGAGGAGCCAAGGTAAGTATAGCCGTAGGAGTAGCCCCCGGATTATCCTGAGCGGCGAGGGGGGTTACGGCCACGTAATGCTTATACACGCGGCGGACGGAGTAGGAGAGGTTATAAACCTCCTATAATATTATAGTAATATCGTTATTCCTATCCTCTATCTTTTACGATACCTCCTTAAGTGTCTTATCTATACTACGTATAGAGGAGGCGATATTATGGAGGACTCGCACTATACTTACCCAGAACTTAGTAATAGCAGACGGGGCGATAGCGGGCAGCTAAGCGACGGCGGTAGGCGGCGCGGCGGCGGGAGCAGGAGCTACGGCGTGGGTGGGAGCAGCGGTAAGGGCGGGGGCGATAACGGGAGCGGGGGCTTATAAGGGACCTACGACATTCTAGCCTAATTTAGTCTAACCGAGAGTAACTTAGAAGTTACCGCACGCTTCCTAGAACTAGCGGCGGTTCTACGCGGATAGTTAGCACGGAAGTCGCCATATAAAAGGCCAACGTAAACTTATATTCTCGTTATCGGTGTCTTTATTTATAGCGCGGGCGGTATCCTATAGGGCGTTAGCCGCGTTATAGGCGGTAACGGGGAGCTATATCGCCTATTAATTATAATCACTATATATCTAATAAGGACTACTTATAGGAGAATATTTATATATCCGGTAAGAATACTTATAATACTTAGTGTCGGCCTTAGCCGCGCTAGGGCCCGATTAGTAGTAATACTCGACGCTATACTCTTCTTTACACTACCGGGTAGTATAATACGTATAGGGGGCTAGGCGGCGAGGGCCGGGCGGATTTTTAGGGGCTTTACGCTTCTTGGGGGGGGGATCGGAGTCTACTTAGTATTAGTTACCGCTAACCTTATAACCGATAACGACACGGGCGGAACTTATATCGTTATTATTACTACCCTTATAAGGGCGTTTACTAGGCGAGGCGTAGTTAGATATTTACTAATAGTTAGCTATAGCCCTAAACCAGGAGTAAGGAGCGGGTAAACTTAAAGTAAGGAGAATATAGGCGGCCTAATAGATAAGCTATTACTTAGCGATATTAGTTATACTATTAAGGAAGCTATGGAAAGGGAAGAAAATAGGAAAAAACGAGGAATAGTGGGAGGTTTATTTTACTACCCTTCCTACGCTATTCGGGTAGAAGGAATAACCCCCGATTATATATTCGGTAGGTATATCGTTTATAATAAGCACGCACGCCGGCGAGGGGCTCGCGATAGCACCGCGATACGGGAACTCCTTTATACTATTTTAGCCATAAAAGGATCTTAGCTACTACGGATTACCTCCCTTCGAAGGAGCCTTTAATAGAATCGAATAAAGGAGGCTATTTTTAGATTACACGCGAGGAAGTCAGAGTAATACGAGGTTATAACCGTGCGACTACGACACGACCACGACCTCGCGTTTAGCGGGGGGGGGTATATTACGGGCAGTGGCCCGCGGAATAGTCCCCGGTAGTGGCCGGGACTAAGAAGCACGGACCTTCTAGCAAGGCCCGTGCGATTCTATATATACTTAGCCACCTACACACTGCGTAGACTTTTCCTTCCCTCCTTTCCTTCCTTAGTTCGAATAATCTATATTTTCGGCCTTAATACGTGAGCAACTTTTGATAAGCCGTTATAGCTACGGCGTTATATCGGGTAATTATAGTATTTATAGCTTAAATAATTTCCTTTAGGGTCCTAGCTCTAAGGGGCTAGTCTTCGGGGAGAGTTCCTTAGCAGACTATTAATTCCCGGTAATATCTAGCAGGGATTATTTTAGGGGGGGCGGGGTCTATCAGATAAAGCGTAGTCAAAATCGTTACAAAATAGGTCAAAATTAATTAAGGTAATTATATATAATTATAACTGTGTTAGACCGTTAGGGAAACGCTACTACCGTATTTTATAAAGTGCAGATTCTATAAGCGTCCACCCGGATTATACTCTTGGCAATCCGGCCTATTACGTAACCGAAAAGACTATAGTCTATTCGATATACCCCCTAATCGCCCTAAAACGTTAGTTAGGCAATTAAAGCTATTTATAACCGGCAGATATAACGGGTATACGGCCTATTTAATCTCTACACTATAGCCGCCCTTAAATTCGTCCTCTAGGTTCTCTAAATTCTCTATCCGGACTTTCTCTAGCTACTTTTGCTATACCTATTCCCGTATATCTATTACTCCTACCTAGGACCTAAATATCTTAAATTTCTTGCCGTATAACGCCTTCGTTAATCCGTCTACTATTATTTCCGCGCTTATAACGTACGTTATAAGTATTTACCCTTATTCCTTTACTTAATATAACTAATAGCTATAGATATTAACGTGGCGGAGGCGTGTTATTAACGTCCTAATCTCTTAATTAATTAATTGAATCATTTAGTTATTATCGTATAAGATCCTTAATTCCGGATCGTTAAATTCCACTCCTATACTAAGTAATAGGCGTTATATAAAGATACCCTCTTTTTACACCTTATACTAACGCTAATAGCTCTACTTCTATTATTAACGTCGTGACTATATCCTGCTTATTAGCGCGCCACGCGATTATACCGCTAAATAAGCGTATCACATACCCTTAACTACTCTTACGATTAAGGTTATTATCAGTAAATAAAGCGTTAGTATAGATTTTAATAGTATCGCCACCCCCTAGTTCTAATATGAACGATTAGCTACTAATTAGATAGAAGATTAGATAATCGGCGGCCTTATAGTATATAGGTCCTGGATTAACGTTAAAACGGTATAGCCTTAATACTATAAAAGCGATATCTAGCCGCGATATCACTACTATATATAGTATAGATCCTATTTTCCGTTAATAGCTTTTAATATTAGTTAAGGTCCCTAAATAGGGCCGTAGCTCTATAATCTTAATTAGGTATATTAGGCGATAGTTACTACTATACTTACTATTCGGCTTTAATAGGCGTTCTAATTTAATAACGTAGTCGTGTTATAATAGCTAGATTTTACGGGCGGCAAGGTCGCGAATAACCTTAATACTAAGGAACTATTATAGAGGATCTCCACTTTATAGGTTATAGTGGTATTATAGGTTATTTATAGCCTGCACTATCTATACCTTATATTATTCCTTATAAGTAATAACGATATCGTTAACGTAGAAAAACAGGATTAAACCGTGACGCAGAAAATAACACGGTTCCTATAGTACTATCTAAAAGCCGTCCGCTAAAAGGATAGCCGAAAAGTGCTTTTACTATAGTAATAAGGACTCCTTAAGCCTATACAGCGCCTTTGTCAGGTATAAACGGCTTCTAGGGGCTAGAAAGCATAGCGGCGGGTATATAAAGATATCGTGGGGAAGAGGTGTGTGTATAAACGCGTTTATAATATCGAATTACACTAGTATAAGGTTAAAATAGGCGGTGATAGCTATTAACGCGCGGAATAACCGTCCGGCTAGCGTTACTACGTATATCTCCTTAAGCGAGGATTAATACTACTAATCTCCTCGTACTATAAGCCTTACCTTATATTTATATAGAAATCTATACTTATTAAACTTATATATTATCACCTATATCGAATTAAGAACCTAATATCTATCTGCTACGGACACCGGCACCTATATCTATAACCCTATCTCCTTATAGCTCCGTAGGTAGTCTTTTTATATCTATCGGAATAGGTAGCCATAAGGGTATAAGGGTATATCGCGAGGGTCCTTCGGAGGAGGAGGGAGGTCTTTACGGTGGATCTTTACGGCCGCCGGGGTAACCGCTAAAGTACCCGCCGAAGTAACCGCTAGGGTTATATTTCCCGAGATAGCCTCCCGGGTTATACGTCTAGTAGCTACCGCCGGGGCCGTGGATTTATAGGGTATTATTAGGCGTCGCTATAGCGCTATAGGCGTAGACCTTTTTAACCATGATTTAGTTAGCAGAGTTCTATTTAATATATATATATATTCGGGGCATAACGGCTAGCGTTAAATACTACAACCTAATAGTCTCTTTTCTAGCTATCTCCTTACCTAATTAATCGCAATCCCCTATCTATAGGGAGCCCTATAGCTATAACTATAAGCGTATCGTAGTACCGTATTCCTCTATCTATAAGGAACCCTACGGCTATAACCGTAAAGAATTCACGATTTCCTAATATCACGGCTACTATTAGCGCTATAACCGATAGTAGAGTTATTAGTAGAGTAGGAAGTAATGGATCGGGCGGATATATATAGTGATTAGGCGTTATACCGGCTAAATTATACTATTTATAACCTAAATCTTATCCTAATTAACTTAAGATAGCCTCCTTTACCCGTTTACGGCCGGGTACTACGGACTATAACCTTAACGGTAATAACGGCGTCGAGGAAGGGGATCCGGGGGGAAGCTCCCCCAGTAAGCGGTTAAGTTTAAAATAAGCAGTTATAAGGGAGAGGGGGGGGGGTCCTTAGCTTATACGTCTGTAAACGGCCGTGAATCTCTAGCCCTCTCCTACTCGATGTAACTAATCAGGTCTTCTAATTACTCCTCGGTTAATTAACGGAGGTTATCCTTAAAGGCGTTAATACCGCCGTCGAAAAAGGCATATTTATTGAAATTCATATCGCGCGCATAAATAACGCGGTGGTGGCACCGGCCTAGCACCTAGATACGGAAGATATTAGTGGAATCGTAGCCGACGAGGTAGCCGATATAAGCTCGGGGAGCGATATAATTTAATAGCTTATTAGTGCCCTTTTAGACATTCTTAGTTATCGCGTACGCCTTATAACCGTAGGCTCGAAGATATAATAAAATCGGCTTTCTTTTAAAGAGGACCTTGTATAGCGCTTTCCACTCCTTATTATACTATCTTTGTGGCGTGCGGTTATAGACGTACGTAGCTATGGGCATAGCCTTAGGCTATATAAACGGCGGTAGTTCTACGTGGATATTTATCGTATAGTCTTTCGAAATCATTACTATAGTAGCGCGTTCGGCATCCCCGTTCTGCGCGTAAGTATTGGTAGCAGAGGCCTCTAAAAGGATGCCCTCTTTACGCAGGAATTAGGTGATATCGTGGGATTAAGTTAGCTTATTATTAGATTCGAAAACGCGCACCTTATAGCCTAATTAACGGTCTACCCAGGCGAGGAATTCCTTAATTATTATAAGGATATCTACTACTAGCCTACTCTTTATAACCTAGGTGGCCGTGAAACCACTATAACGGTCTATGAAAAATATAAACCACGAGTCTCTATCGGATATTTAGTTAAAATCCGTGAAATTAATCGCCCACCGCTCCCCTACGGAAGCAGATACGGTACAAGGGTGCCTACTAATATACCGTTTTATCTTTATAAGCTTATAGTCTTTATAGTCTATTATTATTAGTCCCTTACTCTTAAGCCCCTGCGTATGCTTTTCTAGGTGCCTAAGAGGCTTAGGGCTAGTATGCCCTAGTCGTAGATACTATAAGATGCCCTTCATAGTGCTTAGATAACGTATCGTCGATTTATAGACGCTTTTTCGGGTAGAAGAAGAAGAGCCTAGAAGAGTAGCCGTAGATTGGTTAGAGGAAGGTATATATTTAACCACGGTTTAATCGAAGTGGTGACTTAGCTAGTATAGTATAGATCTATCGACACGTCGAAGGCAGATATTTAGTAGCTTCTAATCCTACTAGTATCCTCGTAGTCGTAACCGTTAGTTTAAGATCAAATTATAAGTAAAAGCTACGTAGTATACGACATTTAAGAGCCTGAAATCGAGGCCTCTTATTAGTCCGTTTAATCTCACGGTCACGTTACCGTAACCTTTAGTAGGCAGCGACGAGCTGCCTACGATTACGTAGTCTCTCTGTGTAGCGGGTATAGAATTAGAAAAACGGGAAAAATCGTTAAAAATATAAATAGTAGCGCCGGAATTAAGGATAGTAGAGGCTCGAAGAGGGTAATTAGTAGTAGTGCCCGCTGTAAAGCTAGCTGCGTAGGAGACGCCGCTCCGGACGATGCTATAGTTAAGTCACGCCTCTTTAAGCTATACGGAGTCCTGACCTATATCCTTTTTGACCTTCTTTACAGCGCGTAGTTCTTCTACTTCCGCGCGTATAGCAGGGTCATAATTTAGGATCCGGTCGACGGTTATTTTAATGCTCTTATAAGGTGTCTAGCCGTCGAACGCTATCTCCGGAAAGATATAGTAATAGGCGTTAATATCGTGATACGGCGTAGCGTATACTTAATAGGGTTCCCCTTATTGGAGGGCAGATTAATATCTTTTAGAAGAAGAACGGTTAGTTAAAGTAATAGAAGGTATGACTATAGATGCCGCGGTAGTGGGATTCTTAGCTTTATTCTTCCCACGGCTACCCTTCTTAGGCTTAGCCGTGGCATCTAAGGTATCTTCGCCCTTTTCGTTTCCGGTTTATAGTGTAGGGAATACTATAGCGCGGTGGCTACTACGTTTTCCTTAGTCTTGAAGTCTAGTATTAATATATCTCTAACCGAGGGTATAAAGGTCTTCGGGTATAACTACTTAGTTATCTATAAGGCGTCTCTCGGCCTTAGCCTAATCGCGGCCGGTATAGGGGCGTATGCCTTTAAAGAAATCTGTAACCTATATATACGTGGCGGGCTTCGAACCGGTATCTTTATAGCCTTATAGTAGTAGCTACCACTTATCTAACCACCCCCCGAGCTTCTTAAGACTATTCGTAGGGTAATAAGTATACTCGATATACTCTTTATAGGTATCGGTTAAGCGGGTGGCCAGGTACTAATCCGTATCGCGTTTAACGGCTTTGTATACCTCGCGGGGTATACCTCCTCGTAGTCGTTATCTGTGGTTATAGTTAATAGTATTAACCTGCTAGGTTAATATAGCGTTGATCCCCTTTAGGTAGCTGTCGTATTACGCTTATATGATCTTCTAGCACGCGATTTCGACGTCGTACGCCTTTTAGCCGGCGTCCGTAAGGTCCAGATATTATATAGGGGTACGCCTAGGCGTTATAGAAGGGAAAGAGTCGTCATTCGGTATTATAGGCTCCTCGGGGGTTTAAGTCGGATTAACTAGGCGGAGAAACCGCTACACGTTATTATAGGTGGTAACCGATTCGTATAGACGTTGCCAGAGCTCCTAATCCTTATAGGCTGTATATATATAATGGGACTAAGATATAATATCTTAATAGTTATTTATAGATTAACACGCTATATTGGCGCGGCTAGGTAGCTTTTTAATCGGTAGTAGTAAAGGTAATAGAGTAGGTAAAATAGGTATATCTTCACTTAGTAAGTAAGACTCTTAATTATCAGATAAAGCGTAGCTAAAATCGTTATAAAATAGGTTAAAATTGATTAAGGCAATTATGTATAATTATAACTGTGTTAGACCGTCAGGGAAACGGTACCACCGTATCTTATATAGTACAGATTCTGTAAGCGTCCACCCGGATTGTACTCTTGGTAATCCGGCCTATTACGTAATCGAAAAGACTATAGTCTGTTTGACAGGGTCCCGTAACGGCGCCGCCATAGGTGCTTGGGCTATAATATTAGCCTAGGTCTTTGTTATATTACTTATTCCTTTTTAGAGTTTCTCTCGGATAATATAGAGGATAGATATATATAAGTATACTAGCGGTAGCATGCCGGTATTATCATGGGTACTACGTATTATAATTAGTTCCTTTACTAGCTCTATAACTTATTTAATTATGTTCCTATTAGCTAGAAAGGCCTAAATGTCTGCCTTAATCTTAGCTACTCTCGGTTCCGGGGGGCGCGGTAATACCCTTTTAGTCTTATATCGGTTCTGCGCTATATCCTGCCTTAGGGGGAAACGCTCGTATTACGAAAAATAGGTCTATTACGAATTCTTTATAGTCGAGGTCGGGACGATACTATCCTACGACTCTTCCGGCTATACTATAACGCCGGTATTACGGTACCGCTATAATAGTATCCCGGGAGGGAGGCGGTAGCTACAATCTCTATCTTAGTAGTTTTGTCGATTTTACTCTTATTACGCGCCCGTGGTTAATAGACGTATCGAAATCGGCCCGTGATAAGATATATCCTGATCTTATAGAAGGTAATAACTACGTTAAGCTTTATAAAGTATTTCGCTTAGCTTAGGTTTCATAGTATCTCGGCGATTAAAGGGAGTAAGTAATAGTCTTTTTTAAAGATAGCGGACAAGCGGAAGGGACGAAAGTCACGAAGAGTAGTGGAAAATAGATAGTAATAATAGGATTGTATATATAGGATTTCTGCGTGCGTATAGATTATGAAAAAAAAAAAATGAAATGAAACAAAAAACGATTTAAGAAGAAGAACAAAGAAAGGAAGAACCGAACCGAAGGAACCGGCTAATATCCTTTATTCTTTCTTTCTTTATAAAGAGATCGATATCGTAATAGTACTATAATCCTTTATCTGAGATCGATATCGTAATAATATCGTAATCCTTTTTCTAACTCGAAAGAGAACGGTCTAGGCCTGCGGGGAAGATATCCTTTGTTCGAGTATAAAGGATACTTACGAGGAAGATAACCTTTACTCGAGTACAAAGAATAAAGGATATACTTAAAGGATATTATTAGTAATAATATTGATAGTCTTATTTAGTAATCACGTTTAACGCTTAATAGTCGTAATAAAAATAAAGTCCTTTACCTAGCTTCTTTATCAAGAGAATAGGAGCCGCGGCTTCTAAACGATTAGCACGGATAAACCCCTTATCTATTCGGTCGGTAAGTGTTTTCCATAGTACTAGGAGTTCTTCTCTTAATATATTATAGAGCGGCTCCTAAGAAAGCGATAGTTCTTTACTATTAATTCCAGGTGTAAGGTTTACCTTATAGTTAACTCCTCATTAGTATAGTGGTAATTAGTTAGTCTTATCGGGCGTAAATAGGTCGCCGAATTCTTATTATAGCTCTTTAGGCATAAAATCCTTTGGGTCTACTAGTTATCTCTTATTTAACGCTTTTTTAATATCCTTTAAGCTTACGCCCTGGATTAAGACTTCCTCGCCCTTCTATTATAATTATCGGATAATACCCGCGAACACGGATCTAATAACTAAATAAGCGTCGTGGATAGCTTATACTCTAGTAGGTTCGTTTTCGTGATAAAGTCGTATATTTTATCCGGCTACTCCGTAATAAAGCCGTTTATCCTTAGCGTAGTACGTTATATTATTCTATTCTATTTAGGGCTTCCCAAGGAACATATCTTAATTAAGCCTAGGTATTATATATACGAATATTCTTTATAGGTAGCCGTTAATCTTAAGCTTATAGATAGTAATCCCCGCGCTATTAATAGTCCTAATAGCTTCTAAGAAGCTATTTAGTAGTCGATTCGCCTTATCGACTAACGGTAATTAGAGTCTTTAAGGAAACTATTTACTTATAGTAGTATAGTAATCGTAGCTAGTATTAATAAAGGCGAGGATACACTCTTTATTTACTCTAGCTACTATAAGTGCCGTGTTATTACTAGTACGCACTTTAAACGCCTCTTACTCCTATTATATTGCGGTTATCGGCTTTAACGCCTATTTTCGCGTTAAAGCTATTCTTTTTCTAAGTTATCCTCGCTAATCGACTTATCCTTACTCGTATCGCGATCCTTCGCGCGAGACTCTTTAGCCTTCCGGACTATATCTTAGTTTTCTTTTAGCTTTTTATAGTTCCGCGCGACATACCCTTTCTTATTATAATTATAGTATATCCGAGTCTTTTATTTCGCCTTCCTATCACTAAGACGGTTTACTCCGCCTATTTCCGTATCGCTATTAGTATTCTTCTTCACGGTTATATAGTGTTAAGCTTCTTTATCGTAGTTTTATTTAAACTAAACCTTACCTAGGTTTTAGCGGACTTAACCTACGTATACTAAGGGGATAATCTGGACCTAACAGACTTAGACTATATAACCTAGGTGATTAATATTAATATAGAGTAGCCACGCTAGCGTACCGCTAGTAAAGGGTAGAGGTAAAGGAAGCTCGACTATAAAGCGGCCTAGAAAAAGGCTTAAAGGCTAAACCACGGACAAATACCTTCTAACCCGGAAGTAATCGACTAGGCTATAGGCTAGATACTATAGGACCTTACTAATATCGCGGACGCTAAGGCACCGCGACGCGAACTAACCCCTTTCCGCGATAGACCGCTATAATAGATATAGGAAATAGCGAAAGCGAATAAGGAGGTAATAAGGCTTACACGGCGTTACTATAGGCGGAGGTCGTGTAGTAAGTAGGCCGAACTTACGGTGGCAGAGAAATATTATAATATACTAATCAGGATAAAAAAACGGAAAAGCTAGTATAGCACTATCGATATAACGGTAATAGACTAGAAAAGTCTCTAAATACTATAACGCTAGGCCCGGACGGCGAGCTACCTACCCCTAGACCTCCTATTTATCCCGCCCTTATAGCGCGGCACGGGCGGACCGGTTATAATAACACACGATAGAAAAGCGATAATCCTTATAAAGAAGTGCTTCCCCTTACTATACCCTATAAAGAGCGGGCGTATTAGCACCGCGCCGAGGATAGAGATACTACTACTTATGTAAGAGGTTATAGAAGAGGAGGTCTAGTAGGTTATATAATAAATAATAAAGTAAACGGTACCCGGAGAGGATAGCCTACCGAATAGATTCCTACTCGCCTATAGCTAGCCACTCTATAAGCGATTAGTATAACCTTTCTTCGCGAGCCTCGCGGCCGTATATTTTCTGTAATAATACCGTACCGTAAAGGTAATAATACTTAAGCAACCGGGTAAACTAAAGAAAGCTTATATAATAGCCTCGGGGTAATAACCGATATTACTCCTAAGCGCTATAAGGAAAGTCCTTAAAAAGATAATAGCGGGGAGAATTATAATTATAGCGGAGGAGCACCGACTCCTCCACGCCGGATAGATAGGTAATTAAAAACACCGCGACACGATAATAATAGTTAGGGCTATTATAAAAGAAGTATACGCTATATAAGAGCGCGGCGGTGCCGTAGCGTAATTAAAGCTTAATATCCAGGGCGCCTTTAATACGGTACTATACTAAAAACTCCTCGAAGTCCTTACTTAGTACGGCTTCCCGGACTAGGTTATAAAATAAACTAGTTATACCTTATAGCGCGCACGGTACGCCTACGTTTTAACGGTGATACGGCGTACTAGGTAAATATCTAGGCGGGAGTCCCCTAAGGATTACCTCTTTCCCTAATCCTCTTTATACTATTTATTAAGACGCTTTACTAGGAATTAATGCGGATACCACTGGTTATAGTAATCGGCTTTACCGATAATATGAATATTATAGCCTTAAAACGTAATAAGGCCGCTTTACGGGTATACCTTAAATAGGCGTAGGAAGTCTACTAGAGCTAGTTATGAAGGAGCGGACTACTATTTAAGCTATTAAAGTATAAGCTTCTCTATTTTATAAGAACACACGACCCGCTACTACTCTAGATACGCCTTAAGGGCGTACTAGCGCTATAAGTTAGAGAGATAAAGGTCCTAGGGGTTATTCTTAACTAGAAGCTTATATTCCGCCCCTATATCCAGAAACTTAAAGCTAAACTCTTTACCTAGAAATACGCCCTTATACGCCTTATAGTATTAGTATAGGGCTACTATATTAGGGATACACGTAAACTATACTAAATAATAGTCCGGAGCGCTATACTTTATACGGCCCCGGTCTTCTATACGATAATGGGAACAGGGGAGAAGCTAAGCAGAGTACTAAAAGGACTAGCTAATAAGTAAGCGTAATATTTATATATTATTACTAGCGCGTATTAGGCTATAGCTATAAAGGTACTAAAGATAAAGGCTAGGGTCCCCCCCCTTATCTTATACTATAACGCCCTAACCGCGTAAGCAGTGCTACGGGTAAAAGGCACCTAGATAACGTAAGCGATACTTTAGATATAATAAGTAGCCGAAGCGGCTATATAGCGTAAAAAGTATAGGGTAGGGGTTAGGCCTTACTTAAGGTCCTAAGGGGCGTAGAAGTAGGAAGTCGAGTCCTAGCTCCTCGGGAGGGAACTAGTCTAATATCTTTAAGAGGAATAGGTATACCGGTAAAAGCGTACCTCGCTACGCTAATATAATAACGTAGCCGTAGCGTAAATACCCAAATTTAACCGCGTAGCGCTTAGAAAGTATAAGGGCCTTATAAAACTATAGAGTTTTATCCTTACCTAGATTCGAATAAAGAAGATAGGCCTTTATTACTTTCTCTTTCTAAAAGGCGTGCCGGATATAGCGACGCCGCGCTACTAGTACGCCGATAAAAGGCCGGAGAAAGCGGAATTTATCGCGGTATAATACCGGGATATATTAATAGTAATACGAGAATACCTTAGGGCCGATATAGGCGCACGCCTACTAATAAAATAAGACTAGCTCCTAGCGCTCCGGAGTAAGGAGACCGCGGGGAAGGTCGCGAAGTAGTTCCTATAAACCAGGCCCTTTCTGGACTTCCGACTAGCACGATAACTAGAATCAGAGGCGTAGTAAAGCCTCCGTAATGCTAAAACCTTAGGTATATATATAAGGGAGGTAAAAACGGCTATAAAGAAGATAAGTAAAGGGCGAGTAAAATATTCATTAATAGCCGCTATATAGCCACGCTGTAGCCGTGCTATGCCCTAATTACTTACTCCTCCTCCTTATTATCTATATACTTATCAGACTTATTGGAGCGAATTACTCTACTATTTACTAGAAGAACCTCGTCCTCGCCCTTACCCTTATCTTCGGTAGTAAAGGTAATAGGGTCGATATAGGGAAGGCGCGGGGTAACCTATAAAGTATGTAAGGCTGGCCTTTAATATCTCGCTATTATAAGTATATTTATAATAGTACGCGGGCATAGTAACTATACTAACACTACTAGCCTAGTATAGGGCGGTATAGTATACTCGAAGAGCACGGGTCTAATAAGTTATAGCCTACTTATATTTACGGATATTCTATAATAGGGCTAGTAGCGAGGACGTATTGTATACGGTATAATAGAGGAATAGGAAACCTATAAAAGGTATTGGCTTCTTACGGGTATTAGCGGCGGCTTTGATAAGGGCGCGGGCGGAGTCTTAGCAGGAGGGAGGGATCTAATAGGAGGGTTAACGGAGTAAGGGCGTAGCGGGGACATAATAGGGATGAACCGGGGCATAGTCTTAGGTACTACGGTTATTATTAATACACTTTATATAATAAGCTCCGGCTCCGAAGTTAGGTTAGTAAAACGCGGTATAGGGTAGGTGCGTAGCGTAGTGGGGTGGTAGCAAAGAAGCGACGGGACTACTTACTAGCAGGGTTCTTATATAGCGTAGCCTAGTAGTCGCGGGCTAATAATATAACGTATAAGGTATACAAGGATAAACGGATAATAGGCTTAGACTATACCGGGTTAGAATATAAAGCGAGGGCGTAAAACGGACGCTACGATAATAGCGCGGGGGATTTATAGTTAAGACCTAAGGGGTAGCCGGCCTTTTACCCTTATAGGCGCCGGAACCGGCTCCCCTTTTAGTAACGGAGGTCTTATTATTAGGTATCTAGAGGGGTAGGAGAGTTAGACCAAGGCGGGCGTTACGGGGGCGGAGCGGTAACGGTATAAGGACGGTACGACCCGGGACCCCGTAGGATCCCTTATATTATAGCCGAATAGTACTAGGGGATCCTGTATAGGAGTACTCTAGGGCTATACTTATACCGTACCGACCACGCGAAACTTACCTTGAAATTAATAGCTTAACAAAAGGAAAAAAGGAAAAAAGGAAAAGAGAGAGGAAAAGAGAGAGGAAAAGAGAGAGGAAAAGAGGGAGGTTTATAAGAAAAGGGGGCGGTAGATTAGCCCTACGAGTCACCGTGTCTTCTAGGGAATAGTAGCCACGCCCGGTCTATACTATAGTGCTTACCCCGGAGAGCCTATATAATGCGAGAAAGAGAGGTATATAACTATATAAGGGCTATTATAAGTAGTAGGTATACGAAAGAGGTTTAAGAATAAATAATAAATACAGGAAGGGGTAAGGGGGGGTTAGGCGCGCCCCCGCCTTTATAAAAGGGAGGGAGGATATAAAGGATACCGCGGTAAGGAGATAACAACCTCGCTGGATCCGGAATAAAGAAAAGGAAAGCGGTAAATAACCGTAACGGTAACGCACTAAGGACGCGTATAACCCGACACGGCACCTATTAACCAGCTAACCCTGTTAGCTATTAGCCCGGAGGTAAGATCCGGTTTTCGAATAGCGATAAGGACAGGGCCGCGGAGCGACACCGTAGCGGCCACGCATAATACAACCTTCTTATATAATAAGAGCGTAGAGGTTTTTATCTATTAACGATTTCCTCTCGAAAATTAGAGAAGGAATATTACCTAGGTAGCTAGCCTAGCTTAGCTAAGCGAGAGCAGAGTAATAAATAATAATAATAATATTTAAACTAATAACCTTTAAGTTTCCCGGTAATTTCTTACACGCCGTTAGCCTATATAGTTAGTATAGTGGTTAGTAGGGATATAGGCGAAGATCAGCTTATCCCTAAGTCGCGTGGTAATTGCTCCTTTAAGGAATAAGATCTATATAGTAGCTTTCTATTTAGTACCGCCCGTAAAGGCGATCTATCTTTTAAAATAAGGCAGGAAAGCGGTAAACGACTTATTAGACTATTAACGAATTATGCTTAAGGCTTAAGTAGCCCGTGATTATTCTATAGGGTTAAGGTAAGTATAATTAAGATGTACTATAAAGTTATTAGGGTTTATAAGCTTACCCGGTCTATCGCTTTTATAATAGGCCGATATAATATATTATACTTCGGGCCCTAAGTAATTATAGATTATATACTAAGCTTATATATTATTTTAGAATAAGTCGTTATCGATTATAAGCTTTTACCGTATCGCGTAGGCCTATAAGCTATAGTATACTTACTTCCCTAAGAACTTCGCTAGGCTATTAATAGTCTTACGAGGGGCTATTATTAAGGTCGGGGCGATTACTATTATTATCGGTTATAGCGTTAGCAATAAAACCGGTAATAGGGTAAGCTTTACTAGTATAAGCATTATCGGGGTTTACGAGGAAGCCGGAATATCTAAGTTAGGCGGTATTAGATTCTACGGAGTAGGCAATCCTAAAAGCCAGGCTATGAGCTATTCGACTAATAGGCGTTATCGCTTATTAGCTTCTTCCCTCGCGTGTTATCGGTCTATAAACTAGCGTATTTCCGAGTAATATTCTTATATCGGGGCGAGCCTTATATTGATATTAGTATACTATTTATATTAGATACCACTACACACTTATCGGGGTGTGACTTGCGCTATTTATATACTCGGCTAGAGTACTTCCGACCGATGTATCTATATCGATTTCCCTTCCTTTTACCTTATAGTTAGACATTTCCGTAGGGTACTTTTTACTCTTCTTTAATGCATATATATATCTTTTACGTACCTTATTTATATACTGATAGTTATAAGCCCGGCGTTCTAATAAACGAAGCTATTCCAATAGATCCTATAGTTTTCAGGTAGTTAAAATAGCCTTAAGTCTATAGCGGTTAGTTTAGTATTATTAGCTACGTCTGCCTGCTTTATTATAACCGTTGTTCCGTTAATAAAATCGCTTAATCCCCTCTTATTTAAATCGTTTAATCGCTCCTTATTTAATCAATTATTGTAGTCGGTTTTGATAGTTTATTTCCGTATAGCCCTAGTTAGTTAGACGATGGCCTTAACTACGGCGTTGTCTATAATAGGCTATACGATTCTTACCTTACTAAAAGAATAGCGTTATTAGATCGAGGCTATTATATAGATAGCCTACGCTAACCGGGTCTGTGACCTTGTTGATCTAGACCTTAAGGAATCTAAACGTCCTTAATAGCTCGAATCCTCGGAACCTCTAGAAGTAGTAGAAGAGGATAAGAATACCTAGGATTATAAGTTTAAGCTATAGTAGGTAAAAGAGAATAAGTGTTAGTAATAGTAACGAGGTCTAGCTACTTTTTATAACTATATCGCGAAGATAGTTAATCCTAACCTTAAAGATTAGTATATAGGGAAGAAGGAGGTTAAAGATATCCTAATCGCCTTAAAAGACTATCTTAAAGCTACTAACACTGCTTAGAAGTCCTTACTTAAGAAGAGATAGGAAGAATATATATAAAATATACGGAGGATACCCTATAAGTGTTAGCTTTAGGACTTTATATCGCTATACCGAGATTCGAGGCTTTATAGCGTTAGATCTTTTAATATAAAGAGGATTAACTCGACGCGTTTTTTAGGGCTATCGGTACTATTACTATAGAGTAGTTAAAGGCGTGTTTTATAGAGATTTTAAGGGAAGATAAGGAAGACTAACCTATTATCGAAGAGGTTATAAACGAATATACGGTTTAGTTATACTATAGGTATCCGTATAGGCTTAATAAGAAGCCTATAGCATTGTTACTTTATACGGCGATATTTCTAGGAAAGGATAAAGATAGTAGATAGTAGCCTGCTAATTAGGGAGGTTAGTAAGAAAAGTAAAAGGAGGATTCTTTAGTAAGGGAATAGAGCTACGATTACGTTAAGATAGGAAGAGCTAAACGCTACTGCTTTCCGTGGAGTGGCTGCCTAAACGTTAATCCGACGCGCCGCTAAAAGGGCTTTACGCCTACGAAGAAAGTGATAGAATACTACGACCGCGTTATTAAGAGCTAGAGTGCTTCTAAGTAAGAGAGGTTTAGGGAGTATATTAAAAAGGATATCGATAAGGTGAAAAATAAGGCAAAAGAGACTAAAGCTAAGTTACCAGAGAAAGATTAGTCTAAGGAAGCATCTAATTTCGTTAATAATAGGGAAGAGGATTCTAATAATAGCTTTTACGATATATATTTTACCTCTAATTTCGTGGGAGAAGCAGTGGCTTTATTATCGGTTTTCTTACTCCTATAGACTAAATAGACGGTTAGTAACGACCTTTATAATTAGTTATTAATCCATTCGGGGTCCCTAAGGTATACAACTAATTAACGCTACCTGCCCGAGGACTTCTAGCCTGCTACCACTATTATTAGACTTTAGATAAGCGGCGGCACCTTTAATCAATTAAGGGGTACGGTACCCTACGTTCTTAGGTTAAAGATATAAAAGCATATCCTTATACTCTTATAGAAAAGAACGTAGCGTTTATGGATACATATCCTATAATGCTACTAGCCACGCGTAGGTTATAGAAGGATTAGCACGCTATTTTTATAACCGGTAGAGATATCTTAGTAATAGACTAATATACCTGCCTACTATTAACTAACCTTAACGGTTAATATACCCTTAAACCGACTAAGGGCACCCTATAACGCTTATAGTAGGAGAGCTATGTTAATAGCTCGAGAGAACTAAAGCCTATAAGCGTGGCAGACGCCCGTTTATAGCATAAGAGGCTAGGGCACGTTAACCCTTAAGCACTAGCGTAGCTATTAAAAGGTTACGTGGGAGGCATTATAGCTTTAAAAGAAGGAAGAGCAGTACCTTTAGTGGTGGACTACGAGGCTTACGCTATTAGTAAGGTAAAAAGGATAGTATCGCGACGTCTACCTACCTATAGGCTCATAAGGCCTATTTAGAGGATTAATAGAGACTTGTTTTCTATAAATGTATCTGTAAACGGTGATAATACTATTACCCTGTTCTATAATCCCTGCACGCATAAAAACGTAACTAGCATAATACTAGGGCATAAAAATATACTATCCTCGATAGCTAACTTCGAACTCTTCTTATAGAGGCAGTATAGGCTGCTTATTAGTGTAATTAGACTCGACGGAGAGAGGGCGCTATAGAAGAAGCTAGATAACTAGTCTTTAGATTGTGGTATTTTGCTAGAAAGATTAGCTCTATATATAGCCGTATAGAACGCTAACACTAAACAGTATAGGGGTATTATCTTCGCTATCGCGAGGGTATTAGCAGATACCTTAGGCTTCTAATAGAAGATATAGCCAGAGATCATTATAGCAGCCACTTAGCTATCTAACCGCACTCTACGTAAGGACCTAGGCTAGTAGACGCCCGAGGGAGCGTTAAACGCGTGGCTATAAAAGGAGGGTATTATTAGCTTTATAGCTAGAACTATGAATCCCTCTATTAGTTACCTGAAAAGGTGTAGTTCTAAGGCGTACGCGTTGACTGCTGACTACCTGCGAGGTCGCTATAAGAACGAGAAGCTGGCGCCGAGGGTATACGTCGGTTATTTAATCGGATACGAGGGCACTAATATTTTTCGGATTTTGGTTCCTTAATTAGGGGATAGAATCCTACGAACGAGGGACGTTATTTTTAACGAGTTAGTCCTTTATAAAAACAGAGGGAAAGAGCCTAACGTGCCTATACCTATACAGCTTTTTAAGGAGCTTAATCTGCCGTTAGATCAAGGTCAGATTCACGATCCTTTTAGTCTTATAACTAATATCGTTGATTTCGGTATACCTATAGTAATATAGCAGAACTCCACGATAGAGGCGTTATAAGAGGGAAGGAGGTGTTAATAATAGCCTTAATCGTTAAGATCTAGGGGAGTGGCCGGCGGTGGTGGGAAAGGATTAAAAACCACCGAAAACGCCTCTAAAAACTAACAGGTTACTAACTAAGAGGCATTACGTAGAACGGCTACCACGGCCGCGGTAGGCACGGTGCCTGCCGTTATTCCTGCTATTGGTTCTTCCTCTTTAACTGCTATTTTACTACCCTCTTTAATAACGGCATTGATTTTGCCCTCTTTAATAACCTTTTCTTCTTCGAGGCCTACTTATACGCCCTTTTCGCCACCTCCTAAGGATCCTTAGACGTCTATAGCTGCGGCGGTTAAACGCAGCGATTAAGAGGAATCTGAAGATACTAGCGGTTCTTCCTCTGGTTCTTCCTCCACCTTGGGCGAGTCCACCGACAATACTATCGGAATAGGATTATTATCTCCTAACTAATCCGCTCTTAAGGAGCCTCCTAAGGAGGCTATAGCCACTACTATTACTATTGCTCCTTAATCCACTAATCTATAAGTAATAACCCTATCTTTAGTAGCTAAGTTTAATCCTACTATTACTGCTGCTATTACGGCCTAATAAGTAACCTCTCGTTCGCCTGCTTTAGCTTTAACGCCTACCCCTATAGGGAGGCCTGCCCGTAATCGCTGGCCTCCCTCTAGATACGACGATTACGTCTCCCACTATATCTTTAAGTAGCCGAAAAAGTCGCTATTACGCCGCGAGATACCTAAGGAACCGTTAAATTAGTCTTAGATACTAAAAAGCCCCTATAAGCTATAGTAGATTAGGATAGCCTATAGGAGATAGATATACTTAGGTTAATAGGCACCTTTAAAGTATCAGAGCTGCCCTAGGGTGGGTAATATGCCTTAGACCTTAAATAGGTCTTTAAGTATAAGGTTAACCCGTCGGGGTATATTAGTAAGTTCAAGGCGAGGTTATGCGTGCGAGGCGATTAATAGCCTTAAAACCACCTTAACGCCTACGCCTTTACCCTCGTAAGAAGGACCTTTAGGTTGTCAATAGCTATTACTGCCTATTTTAATCTAGAAACACATTAGCTTAATACCGTTAACGCCTTTACTAACACTACCCTTAACGAAGAGATTTATATTAAAGATCTACCCAGCTAGCTACTACTTTAAGCAGTAAAAGGTATAAAGAGCGATAAGGACCTCGACGCTCTTTTAAAGCTATCACGACCACCCTTACACGGTATATAACGCCTGCGTAGGGCGTTATATAGCGTATATCGCTCCCGTAAGCTATATCACGAATAGCTCTCTTCCGTTTTAGGTAAGTGCGACCTAAAGTAACTAACTAAAGACGATTACGTCTTTGAACGCAAGGAACTAATCGTCTTCTTTTATATAGACGATATTATTCTAATGTATAAAAAGGAATATTAATCTACTACTAATTCTCTTATATAACGGATACAGTAGCACTTTTAAGTAAGGGACCTTAGCCCACTTAAGTGGTTCTTAAGGGTTAGAGTAGTTCGCGATCGCTAATAATATCGGCTTTAGCGTTCCCTCGAGAACTATATCACCGAAAAGATTAAAGCATTATAGGTGGATTATAATAGGTGTAGGGTTAAAAGCCCTCTTCCTTTTCCTTATATTTTAGAACTATCTATAATCGAATAAGTCTCTGCAGAATTAATACACCTATATCTAAAGAAGGTCGGTTCTATTAATTACGCCGCTTATTAGACCCGGCCTAACGTATCTAAAGCCGTTTCGAGGCTTGCCGAATTTAACACTAACCCGTTAAAATAGTATCACGATACCGTAGATAGGTGTTTAAAGTACCTCGCCTTTACTAAGTCTCTATACCTTTACTTTAGACTACGCGATAATTACTTATAGCACGCACTTTACTATACTTTAGACGCGGCCTTTAGGGACGACTATAAGACTCGGTATAGCTCCTAAGGCTATACTATATTATTATTTAGTAGCCTTATAGACTAAAAGGTAAATAGGTAAATAAGTGTCGTGAGCTCTAGTACTAAAGCAGAGCTTATAGCACTTTCTGTCGCACGTCAAATAGGCACTTGAATAATCAACTTAGTAGAGCAGAAATCTCGTGTGTGTGTATTGTGTGAAGTTATATCTAGGAGAGTCTCTTATGCCCTTAATTTGGGTGGTGAAGACTCTGTTATGGGTACTATATCATTTAGATCCTATCCGGTCTTTTCCGGTATCCACCCTTATTATATCCTAATACCCGAAGTCCCTAATATCCGGAGCTCTTAGTTATAGAGTGGATTCTCCCTGGATCCCCTATAGACTATATCATAGTCCTGCCTATACGACACACCCCCTTAGTTAAGGTGGGTCTTCCTAGGTTAACTAACTAATTAGAGGCTTCGGTTTAAACTAAACACTCTTAACTTTTCCATCGTAAAATTAATAGTTAAGGGAAAACGCCCTCGTAAAAGGGATCTAAATCCGCCCTATTTAACCGTTTAATTCAATTCTATCTTAATTAGTTCCTTAATCCTGATTAGCCAGATCTGATTAATTAGATTTATATCTATCGGATCTGCTACGCTCTCGGGGGCCTTTGTTACGGCCGCTTTAGCGCGTTTAATCTATTCGTGTAGTCGTTTAGACTACTCGATACGGTCCTTTTAATCCGTTAAATTAAGCTATTACTATAGTCTTTTAATTCCTGCCTCCGGTAGTGCCTTCGTTAAACCGTCCGCGATTATCTCCTTTGTGTTAACGTACGTGACCTTGAAGAGGCCCTGCTATACTGACTAACACGCCTACTAGTTATAAATATCGACGTGCCGTAGCCTTATTTATAGGCGTTATGCCTTCTTATTAATAAGGTTAATAGTCTATTAATTATCGTAGTATAGCTATAGCTATTATTAGTCTAGCCGAAGCTTTAAATTCCTTAATATCCGGCTAATAAATAGCGTCGCCTTAGCTGCCTCGGTAAGAGCGAGTAGTTCCGACTCTATTAACGACGTCGTGACCGTCGGTTATTTACCCGCCTTCTAGTTAACAGTGCCGCCGAAAAGCTTTATCGTATATCCTTACGAGCTCTTACGGTCTGGATTATCCCTAAAGGACGCGTCGCTTACTATTAGGAAGAGTCTATCCCCACCGAATTCTAAGTAGTGGTGTCTTATATAGTATAGGAATAGCAGCACTTATTAAGCCCTTTTAAGGTGGTTAGAGGAGGGGTTAACGTTATATTAGGAAAGCTTCGAGTAGGCGAACGCGATATCGGGTCTTATCACGATAGCGGCGTATAGGATAGAACCGATTATTCCCTAATACTAATAGACCTCTAGAATTAACGCGCGGGTGCCGTCTCGGGGTATTACCGGCTCCGTAGATAATAGGACCTTTAGTGGTTTTCGGCAGAGTATATCTACGTAGTATTTAACCGCGATCTTCTCCACGTAGGAGGATTATAATAGCTATAACCTACGGGTAGCTCTATCCCTTAGGACCTTAATTCCCAGGAACTAACGGATTTCTTCGCCTCCTAATAACCTATAGCTTCGCTTAAGGACAGCCTCGAGGTTATCGGCGTCCGTCTTACGGTCTTTGTAGTATATAAGTCCGATATCGTTAACGTAGAAGAATAGAATTAAACCGTCGCGGATTATAATATAGGGGTTATTAGGGACGGCTATAAAGCCTATCCTTTATAGCGTGCCGCTAAACTCCTCTTACTATAATAGTAGCGATACCCTTAAACCGAAAAGGGCTTTCCGTAGTAGTAGGACCTTACCTAGTACTTTATAGCCTTATGGTATCTTTATAAACACCTTTTCTTCAAGGCTAGCGTTAACGAACGCGGTAACGGTATCCAACTACCTTATCTTTAGGTTAAATCGGGCGGCGATCGCTATTAGTATACGGAAGGACCGCGAGGCTAGCGTTACGGCGTAGTTATCTTTAGTCTCTAACTGTTTTTATTAATCCCCTTGGATTATAAGGCGTGCCTTATACTTAAGTAGGGTGCCCTCCTTATTAAATTTATAGGTGTATACCTATCTATAGGCGAGGACTTATTACTTATTAGCCTAATCACTACTTACCTCTTACTAGTAGCCTATCTATCGGTGGCTCTTAAGGTATTCCCCCTCGGCCTATAACTATCGCTCCCGTAACGGGTAGAGGCGTATATCGCGGTGGTGGTTTAGTAGAGGCGGGAGATCCTTATAGGTTATATATAATAGTGGCTAGGAGATATAAGGGGGATCTATAGCACCGATATCGCTATCGTTAATAGCTTACTTCCTCGCGCGTATAGGGTTATAAGTCCTGCTAGCGTTAAAGAACGCCTTCTAGGCGTTATCGTTCTAGACCTTCTTAGTCGTGTATAGACTTACGATAATTCTTGCGATAGATAGGCGCGTGGCCGACGGGCGTACGGCCGATAGGCACCAGTATCCGCGGCTATCCGTTAGTAGTTCTCGTGTTCTTTTACCTTAATTCCCCTAACCACCGCTAACGCTATAAGGAACGCGTGTGCGGGATCTTCCGGGGATATTAAAGGCGTGGGAAACGGTTTAAACCTCGTAATAGTAAGCCGTAAAGTATCCGTACTAATAGCGGTAGCCTCTCCCGTAGTAATAGTGGTGGTATTAGAGATATAAGGTTCTAAATCTATAGTCTAGTTATTAGGCTATAGATTTAGAACCTTATCTATAGTAATAGTAGTAGCCTCTCTCGTAGTAATAGCGATAGCCTCGCCTTTATCCGTAGTAATAGCGGTAGCGTCGCCTTTACCCGTAGTAATAGCGGTGGTATAGTCTTCTCCTATAGTAATAGTAGTGTCCGTAATACTAGCGGTGCCCGTAGTAATAGCGGTATAGTCTATAGTAATAGTAGTAGCCTCTCTTATAGTAATAGCGATAGCCTCGCCTTCGTCCGTAGTAATAGCGGTAGTATCGCCTTTACCCGTAGTAATAGCGGTAACCTTAGAGTCTTCTAACTTAAGATCTAATACGTCTACGGCTATACCCCTTAATACTAGCCTATTCGCGGTCTTATTGGATTAGGTGATATGGATAATTTATAGGCGTTCCCCGATTTCCTCGGCGGAAGCTATAGCTTATAGCGTTTTAATCCTGCCGTTAAATATCTTATCTTCGTTAAAGACTACGTCTCTTATAGTAATAATATCCGTTAGGTATAGTAGCTAAATACGGAAGCTATT
>NW_021167080.1:36039-60263 GCF_003711515.1 Sodiomyces alkalinus F11 | reverse complement strand
TTAAGGTGGTTAGAGGAGGGGTTAACGTTATATTAGGAAAGCTTCGAGTAGGCGAACGCGATATCGGGTCTTATCACGATAGCGGCGTATAGGATAGAACCGATTATTCCCTAATACTAATAGACCTCTAGAATTAACGCGCGGGTGCCGTCTCGGGGTATTACCGGCTCCGTAGATAATAGGACCTTTAGTGGTTTTCGGCAGAGTATATCTACGTAGTATTTAACCGCGATCTTCTCCACGTAGGAGGATTATAATAGCTATAACCTACGGGTAGCTCTATCCCTTAGGACCTTAATTCCCAGGAACTAACGGATTTCTTCGCCTCCTAATAACCTATAGCTTCGCTTAAGGACAGCCTCGAGGTTATCGGCGTCCGTCTTACGGTCTTTGTAGTATATAAGTCCGATATCGTTAACGTAGAAGAATAGAATTAAACCGTCGCGGATTATAATATAGGGGTTATTAGGGACGGCTATAAAGCCTATCCTTTATAGCGTGCCGCTAAACTCCTCTTACTATAATAGTAGCGATACCCTTAAACCGAAAAGGGCTTTCCGTAGTAGTAGGACCTTACCTAGTACTTTATAGCCTTATGGTATCTTTATAAACACCTTTTCTTCAAGGCTAGCGTTAACGAACGCGGTAACGGTATCCAACTACCTTATCTTTAGGTTAAATCGGGCGGCGATCGCTATTAGTATACGGAAGGACCGCGAGGCTAGCGTTACGGCGTAGTTATCTTTAGTCTCTAACTGTTTTTATTAATCCCCTTGGATTATAAGGCGTGCCTTATACTTAAGTAGGGTGCCCTCCTTATTAAATTTATAGGTGTATACCTATCTATAGGCGAGGACTTATTACTTATTAGCCTAATCACTACTTACCTCTTACTAGTAGCCTATCTATCGGTGGCTCTTAAGGTATTCCCCCTCGGCCTATAACTATCGCTCCCGTAACGGGTAGAGGCGTATATCGCGGTGGTGGTTTAGTAGAGGCGGGAGATCCTTATAGGTTATATATAATAGTGGCTAGGAGATATAAGGGGGATCTATAGCACCGATATCGCTATCGTTAATAGCTTACTTCCTCGCGCGTATAGGGTTATAAGTCCTGCTAGCGTTAAAGAACGCCTTCTAGGCGTTATCGTTCTAGACCTTCTTAGTCGTGTATAGACTTACGATAATTCTTGCGATAGATAGGCGCGTGGCCGACGGGCGTACGGCCGATAGGCACCAGTATCCGCGGCTATCCGTTAGTAGTTCTCGTGTTCTTTTACCTTAATTCCCCTAACCACCGCTAACGCTATAAGGAACGCGTGTGCGGGATCTTCCGGGGATATTAAAGGCGTGGGAAACGGTTTAAACCTCGTAATAGTAAGCCGTAAAGTATCCGTACTAATAGCGGTAGCCTCTCCCGTAGTAATAGTGGTGGTATTAGAGATATAAGGTTCTAAATCTATAGTCTAGTTATTAGGCTATAGATTTAGAACCTTATCTATAGTAATAGTAGTAGCCTCTCTCGTAGTAATAGCGATAGCCTCGCCTTTATCCGTAGTAATAGCGGTAGCGTCGCCTTTACCCGTAGTAATAGCGGTGGTATAGTCTTCTCCTATAGTAATAGTAGTGTCCGTAATACTAGCGGTGCCCGTAGTAATAGCGGTATAGTCTATAGTAATAGTAGTAGCCTCTCTTATAGTAATAGCGATAGCCTCGCCTTCGTCCGTAGTAATAGCGGTAGTATCGCCTTTACCCGTAGTAATAGCGGTAACCTTAGAGTCTTCTAACTTAAGATCTAATACGTCTACGGCTATACCCCTTAATACTAGCCTATTCGCGGTCTTATTGGATTAGGTGATATGGATAATTTATAGGCGTTCCCCGATTTCCTCGGCGGAAGCTATAGCTTATAGCGTTTTAATCCTGCCGTTAAATATCTTATCTTCGTTAAAGACTACGTCTCTTATAGTAATAATATCCGTTAGGTATAGTAGCTAAATACGGAAGCTATTTAAGGATTAGTATCCGATATAATAACCGATCTATACCTTCGGTTCTAGCCTTTATAGGCGGTTCCTTTTAGCTTAGGTATCGCGCGTTTTTATAAAGGCTTTATAGCCGTAAGCTTATAGGTGCGTAAGGTTAGGTTAACGGCCGCGTAGGCCTTCGTATAGCGTTCGCTAGTCGTTAATATATCGTGGCGTCCTATTATACAGATATATAGTAGTCTTAAAGATCTTAGGCTAGATAGATATAGGCAGATTAGCCCTAATTCTTATAGCCCTCGCCCTCCTTTTAACGATACCTTTAATCCGTTCTATAACGCCGTTCTAAGCCTATAAATATAATACCGACGGCTAACCTTTTATCCCCTTAGTAGCGAGGAAAGTAACGATTTCTGGGTGCTAAAATATCTTAGAATCGGCCCGTAGAACGCGTGGCCTAACGTCGAATTAGGTCTTAAGCAGGGCAAAAGCGTCTTTTAGAGCGTGCAGGATAAAGCCTTAGTCTCTTTTCTATAGGTAGTAATCCCACGTATAACTTATATACACGTCTATAACGAATATAATAGACTTATATAGTCCGCCCGTTAATTACTCCGCCTCTTCTAGATTGTGAAAACTAATAGCTAGGGCCTCTCCGGGCTTTAACGGGTAAAGGGATAGTATCCGCCGGATCTGCGTAAGCACTTATAATTACCTATACGCGTCATAGTCCGTTATACGAGGTCTCTTTATCTTTACCCCCTAAGTGGCGTCGACGATCTTTACGAGAGTATCGGTGCCGTAGTAGCTAAGGCGTTCGTGCTACTATTATACCGTGGTCTTCTACGGTTACTATAGTTATCGTGATCTTCTATACGGGTTATCGCGGGGGTGCCTTACCGAGACCGCGAATGCGGTAGCGGCCGTAGCTTCCGCGCGCTCGATTATATACTAGCCGTGGATATCTAGTAGCTTATAGATAGGCCGGTTATCGGCGGAGCTAATAATAGTATCGTTTACGGTATCCTAGCGGTAACCTTATAGGCGTAGATAGCGTTCCGAGACGATATTAGTAACGAGTTCCTTATAGCATACAATATTACGGAGGCGTAATAGCCTCTTCGTGCCCGATAAGGATTATACACGTAGCTTAATATCTCCGTATCCGAGGATAGGAGCCTTATAAGTACCTACCTAAAGCGTTAATAAATTAACCGTGGGTAGTCTAACGGCCATAAAACGGCCTTGATTATTAACGATATAGATTAACGATCCTAAGTCTAGGATCACGTAGTATAATAGCGCTCTGGCTTAGTTAATAAAAAGGGATATCCCTTATTCTTATTATAATCTTAATAGTATTATCGTATAATAACGCGCTATCCCCTAGGTTAGGGGGGCTCCTAGTCTCTCTAGCACGGTAACGGATAGGTCTTTATGAACTATAGTAGACGTAGTATTATAGAGTTAATCTTCCTGGACTTCCTTTATCTTATTAGCGGTGATAGCCCCTAAGGCTTCCCGCCTCTTCTGTATCGCAGTGTCCACGCGGCTTTTAAAACTATAATTACGTATCTTCTTTTCCGTAACCTTTATAATATCTTCACGGCCACGCTAGGTATAAGGGCGTATATCCGGCCTTATATACTAATAGGCGGCGGTGATATAAGTGTTTTCGTATATCTTATAAGCCCTCCTCGTTATAGGAGGGATAGCCTTTATAAATGTGTTACTACAAGGGCGCTTTTGATTATTATCGTTACTAGTAGTAGTAGTATCCTTAGTATCGGGGAGGTTCCTAAGGGTATTAAAGGTGTCTTTCCCGACTCTAGGCTTTATAGCGGTGGATTATAGGCTTTTTATATTACTAAAAGCCGTACATAAAGCCTTTACGAAGTCATTAATCGTTAGCTTATTTTCCGTAATCTTATCGTAGTTATTTACCAGGTAGTAATTACTCTATTCCTAGGCGATAGGTCTAATAGCTTTTAACGCGTTTTCCGCCTAATAGTCCGCGCTTAATACCTCCACGACGCCTATATATTTATAGTATATTATCGCTATTTTCTAGCTTACTACCTAAGCATCTATATCTTTAGGTACAGCCTTTATAGGTATAGTGTATCGTCGGTATAGGACTAGGGCTTCTTTATAGAGGTCTACAGGTATCGGTCTTACGTGCCCGTATAGGAGGGTAATCCAGGCCTATAGGTTATTTACGGTATTATCTTATAGCTAGGCGAGGAGGTTATATAATATAGTATAGATAGTTCCTTCGATATAGGAATATACCTCGTTAAATTCCTTCTACTACGCGTTATAGTCTGCCTTTTCCTCGCGGTATACGCGGCGGTCTTATAGGTAGTACGTACGCCCCTTTTTAGAGAGGTTATCAATAGACGTGGGCGTCCTAGTTAGGGGCTCTTTCGTTACGGCCGTGGCTATAGTCTTACGGCGGGCGGCCGTCTTCTTCTTACCGGTAGCCGTGGTAGCGGCCGTGGTAGCCGTGGCTTCTATAGTATCCGTGGACTTATCGCCCTTTAGCGTAATAGTGGAAGATAAAGTAGCCGTGACGGTAATAGCCGTGGCCTCCTCCGCGTTAGGGTTTATAGTAAGGGCTTCGTATTTACGAACGTTAGGGGGTATAGGTATAGGGAGGAGATAGGCGTTAGCCTCCTTATCGCTTAGCTTTAGATTAAGGTAGTTATCCTAGTAGGAGGCCGATTTACCGCGTACGGCGCACTCCTAAACTGCCTAATCCCTCTAATTAATAAGGGTGGTGGCGGCCGCCTTTTATTCGGTGTTAGATACGTTAGAAGATATCTTTACTAGATTATCGTTTATCGGTTAGTTAATTAATAGGTAGGTTAATTAATCTCTTAATTACTCTAATTAGGTTAATAGTAGTTATTTAAGAGTACTTATATAGACGTGATTGCTTCTTTATAGTGGAATAGGGGTAGCCTTATTAATATCTATCGTTTAGGCATTATAAACCGGGCTTATAACTATCGCACGTTAAATAGGCACTTAAATAATTAACTTAGTAGAGCAGAAATCTCGTGTATATATATTATATAAAGTTATATCTAGGAGAGTCTCTTATGCCCTTAATTTAGGTGGTAAAGACTCTGTTATGGGTACTATGGGTACTATGTTATTTGGATCCTATCCGGTCTTTTCCGGTATCCACCCTTATTATATCCTGATACCCGAAGTCCCCGATATTCGGAGCCCTTAGTCATGGAGTGGATCCCCCCTGGATCCCCTATGGACCATGTCGTGGTCCTGCCTATACGACACTTTCTGCTACTACTAGGCAGTACATCGCGATAAGGCGTTTAGTTAAGTACCTAACCTTAACTTTTAAGGAGGAACTACTAACGATATACTACGATAATAACTAAACAAGGATCCTTTTAGAGGCTCTACGCCCTTAGTTTATATCTAGATTAAAGTATCTCGATATCCACGCCTTTTAGATACGATAGGCCGTTGAATAGAAGAAGGTCCTAATCGTCTAGATCTCGACCTAAGAGATAGTTAGCGATAAGCTAACTAAGGTACTTCCCCCGCAGAAATATAAGGCGTTTATATATCTGCTAGGGATAGAGGTCCTAAGCTAGGGGGCTTAAGGCAATTTATAAGAGGCGCGGTACTGCGTTTAAAATCTGTAGCCTAGATTGACCGTGGCTGTGGTGCCCTTAGATTATTATTTGGGTACCCGTTTTTAACGTTATTTTTAGGGCTAATTTAACCACCTGTTTTTACACGTTTTTAACGTCTTTAGGTATACAAAGAGTGCGCTTTTTAATAAGCCGTTTAACCGTTAGATTAATATCTAGGCTCTATTTTACGCTAGATTTACGGCTTTAATCAAGCAGAATAGTTAGAATTAATCCTGTAGTTCTGGGGGGGTATATTAGATACTACCACACACTTATTGGGGTGTAACTTACGCTATTTATATACTCGGATAGAGTACTTCCGACCGATGTATCTGTATCGATTTCTCCTCCTTTTACCTTATAGTTAGATATCTCCGCAGAGTACTTTTTACTGTTCTTTAATACACATACATATCTTTTGCGTACCTTATTTGTGTGCTGACAATTTATAAAAAGGGCCTAGCTTTATATTTAGGGCTTAGTCGTTTTCTTCGAACTGTCGTTTTATCTACTCCGCGACCTATTTACTTCTAATAGGTCGCTAGGCGGTAGCGTTAGGATCTTAGTCTATCGCTAGCGTAGCGTATAGATATCGTAGAGTTCTAGATATATAAACGACTAGTTATAGGTTATAGCACTAAATAAGGTTGTAATCATAGATTATCTAGAACCAAGGAAGGAAGAAGGAAAAGGAGAAAAGTCTATAGCACTAGGCTAGCTATCAGGTAGCGATACCTAGGCGATATAGGTCCGTTAACTAAGCACATAGTCAGGAAGATCCGGAGTATAGCCAGATCCTCTATATTAGGGTTAACCCGTAACACGGTCTAATATGGTTATAATTAAATATAATTGCCTTAATTAATTTTGACCTATTTTATAACGATGTTAACTACGCTTTATCTAATAGTTGCTAGTAGGGCGCCGCCGGATAAGACTAATTTTCTTTCTATTATCCTTAATATACCGCGGTTTACTAGTATAACCGTAACGGGCCTTAAGTAAGGCTATCGTAGTTACCGGGGAAAGCCCGCGGGATATAGGGCTTTATCGCCCAGGCTATATAATACGCCCTAGATTCTACTAGGAACGCTATTAAGTTTACGAGAGTAGTATATAACTATATAGCGATTCCCGTCCGTGTTTTCTTATAATAGGCTACCCCTAAAAATACACCCCGAATAATCCGTCTTAATAAATAGCCTATTGACTAAGTCCTATTATTATAATATCAGTCCTTCTTAAAACCTTACTCTTAGCTTACGAAAAGCTACTTCTTCCTTAGGACCCTATTAAAAGGTATAGTCCTTCTTAGTAAATACTATTAATAGGGCGGATATCCCCGAAAAGTCTTTAATACAGATCCGGTAATAATTCGTGAACTCTAGGAAGCTTCGCACGCCTTTCACTGTTATAAGCGCTTCCTACTCGCGGATAACTTATAACTTCTCTAAGTTATAAGATACGCCTTTCCCCGCGGAGATTATAAATTCTAGGTATTTTACTATTATTAAGCTAAACTCGTATTTTAATAGATCTAAGTTTAGGCTAGTATCTGCGAGCGCGCGGAGTACCTACTTTACCTTCGCCTTATAGTTAGCTTTACTCCTATTACACTAAATTTAGATATTATTAATATAACCGGTAATAAAGTCGTCTAGGAAGTATTATAGCGTTTTATTAATATATTATTAGAAGGTCGCGGGGGCTTTACTTAAGCCGAATACGTAAATAACCTATTCGAGAAGCCAAAACCGAGTTCGGAATAAAGTCTTATATTTATATTCTACAGCTATCCTAATCTTATACAAAGTAGCGATTATATTACGCTTCGTAAACTATTTTATTTAACTTAGGTTTTATAATATCTTAGCAATTAAAAGGAGTAAGTAATAGTCTTATTTAGTAATCGCGTTTAACGCTTAATAGTCATAATAAAAATGAAACTCTCCGCCTAGCTTTCTTATAAAGAGAATAGGAGCCGCGGCTTCTAAACTATTAGTATAAATAAATCTTTTATTTATTAGGTTAGTAAGTATTTTCCGTAATACTAGGAGTTCTTCTCTCGATATATTATAGAGCGGCCTCTAAAGAAGTAATAGTTTTTTACTATTATTTCCGGGTATAAGGTTTACCTTGTAGTCGACTCCTTATCGGTATAACGGTAATTACGAAGCCTTATCGGGCGTATATAAGTCGCCGAATTCTTATAGTAGCTCTTTAGGTATAAAGTCCTTTAGGTCCGCTAGTTATTTCTTATTTAACGCTTTTTCGATATCTTTTAAGCTTACTTCTTAGATTAAGACTTTTTCGCCTTTCCGTTATAATCGTCGGATAATACCCACGAACACGGATCTAGTAACTAAATAGGCGTTACGGATAGCTTAAACTCCGGTAGGTTCTTTTTTATAATAAAGTTATATATTTAATTCGGCTACTCCGTAATATAGCCGTTTATCCTTAGCGTAGTATATTTCGTTACTCTATTTTATCTAGGGCTTCTCGAGGAATACGTCTTTATTAAGCCCGGGTACTATATATACGAATATCCTTTACGGGTAACCGCCGATCTTAAGCTCGTAAATAATAATCCCTATGCTACTAATAGTCCTAGTAGCTTCTAAAAAGCTATTTAGTAGTGGATTTGTCTTATCGATTAACGGTAATTAGACTTTGTAAGTAAACTATTTACTTATAGCGGTATAGTAATTATAGCTAAGATTAATAAAGGCGAGGATACGCTACTTATTTACTCTGACTACTATAAATACTAGGTTATTACTAGTATATACTTTAAAAGCCTCTTACTCCCGCTATATTATCGTATAGGCACACGGATCACGACGTGGTCTATACGGGATCTATGCCTGACTAAGGGCTTCGGAGCTCGGGGACCTCGGGTATTAGGATATAACAGAGGCGGATACCGGAGAAGACCGGATAGGATCTGAATAATATAGTACCCATAATAGAGTCTTTACTACCTAGCTTAAGGGTATAAGAGACTTATGTAGATATAACTTAATATAATATATATATACTAGATTTCTGCTCTATTAAGTTAATTATATAAATACTCTTTTAACGTGCGATAGTTATAAGCCTGGTTTATAGCGTCTAAACGATAGATATTAATAAGGCTACCCCTATTCTACTATAGAAAAGCAATCACGTTTATATAAGCACTCTTAAATAACTACTATTAACCTAATCAGAGTAATTAAGATATTAATTAACTTATCTACTAATTAATCAACCGATAAATACTAAACAAGTAAAGATATCTTCTAATATATCTAACATCGAATAAAAGGTAGTAGCTACTACCCTTAGTAACTAAAGGGATTAGGCGATATAGGAGCACGCCGTACACGGTAAATCTGCCTCCTGCTAGGATAATTACCTTAATCTAAAGCTAAGCGATAAGGAGGCCGACGCCTACCGGCATCTTAAGCCTTCGCCGCCTAATATCCGTAAATACGAAGCTTTTATTAACTATAATATAATAGAGGAGGCCACGGCTACCTTATCTTCTACCGTCACGACTACTCCGTCTTCCACTTTTACGCTAGAGGGCGATAAGGCTATAGAGGTTATAGACGCCGCCGCTACCACGGCTACTACGGCGGCCACGGCCGCCGGTAAGAAGAAGACGGCCGCTCGCCGGAAGGCTACGGCCATAACGAAAGAACTATTAATAAAGACGCCTACGTTTATTGATAACCTTTCGAAAAAGGGGCGTACGTATTACCTATAAGATCGCCGCGTATACCGCGAGGAAAAGGCTCACTACGAAGCGTAGTAGAAGGAGTTTAACGAGGTATGCTTGTATAATAAAGGGACTGTCTACGCTACGTTACGTAACCTCCTCGCCTAGCTATAGGATAATACCATAAATAACCTATAAGCCTAGATTACTCTCCTCTACGTATATAAAGGACTAACCCCTATAGACCTCCGTAAAGAAGCCCTAGTCCTATATCGATAATATACTACGCCTATAAAGGTTATACCTAAGAATATAGACGGGTAGATTATAAACTAGAAAATAGCGATAATACACTATAAACACGTAGGCGTTTTAGAGCTATTAAGCGCGGACTATTCGGCGGAAGACGCGTTAAAAGCGGTTAGAGTTATCGCCGAGGACTAGAGTAATAACTACCTAGTCAATAACTACGATAAGATTACGGAAAACGAGCTAATAATTAACGACTTCGTAAAGGCTTTACGGGCGGTTCTTAGTAATATAAGAAGCCTATAATCCGCTACTATAACGCCTAGACTTAGGAGAGGCACCTTTAACACCCTAAGGAACCTCCCTGATACTAAGGATACTATTACTACTAATAATAAAGATAAAGAAGCGTCCTTAGGGTGATATATCTGTAAACCCTATCCCTCCCACGACGAGGAGGCCTTATAAGATATATAAGAATACCTACACTACCGCCGCCTTTTAGTACGTAAGGCCGGCTATACGCCCTTATACCTAGCGTGGCCGTGAAGATATTATAAAGGTTATAGAAAAGAAGATACGTAACTATGGTTTTAAAAGCCGCGTGGATACCGCGATATAGAAGAGACGGGAAGCCTTAGAGGCTACCACCGCTAGTAAGATAGAGAAAGTCCAGGAAGATTAACTCTATAATACTATTTCTATTATAACTACTATACTATAAAATCGGGGGGTTATCACGCCGCTCGTAAGTATAGTGTTAAAAGACTTTTCTATCACCGCGAGTATAAAACTAGGCGTTTACTCCTCGGAAGAAGGGGGGATGGCGCGCCCTTCTATGATAATATAATTAAGATTATAATAGGGGGTATTCCTCTCCGTTAACTAAGCTAAAGCGCTACTACACTACGCTATCCTAGACTTAGGATCATTAATCCATGTCTTTAATAATCGAGGCCGTTTTACGGCCGTTAGACCGCTTACTAGTAACCTCTTATTACTCTAGGTGGGTACTTATAAGGCTTCTATCCTTAGATACACAGACGTTAAGCTATTATAACAGCTTATCAAAAGTTATTCACGTATTAAGGCCGGAACTATAGATTATTCGAACTAAGGGAGGAAAGGAGGACAGAAAAAGTCTGTGCGGTATATAGGCGGCTAAGTACCTATAGGATCGCACGGGCCTTATTAGAGGTCCGTGCTTCTTAGTCCCGGCCACTGCCGGGGACTATACTGCGAGCTATAGCCCGTAATATACCCCCCTCCCCGGCTAAAGGCGAGGTCGCGGTTATATCGTGGTCGCCCGGTTATAACCTCGTATTACCCTAGCCTCCCTATATATAATCTGAAAATAGCCTCCTTTATTCGATTCTATTAAAGGCTCCTTCGAAGGGAGATAATCCGTAGCAGCTAAGATCCTTTTAAGGCTATAATAGCATAAAGGGGGTCTTATATAGCGGTACTATCGCGAGCTCCTCGCCGTTATACGCGCTTATTATAAACGATATACCGGCCGAATATAAACCTAGGGGTCGTTCCTTCCACCTAATAGCGTAGGAAAGGTAATAAAATAAACCTCCCACTACTCCTCGTTTTTACTATTTTCTTCCCCCCTCTATAGCTTCCTTTAGTTAAATTATTCTTTTTCTTTTTAATTATTTTTCACCTTATCAGTAGCTCCGAGATACCTCGTAGGTCCCTTAATGGTATCACTAATGTCGCCGAGTAATAGCTTATCTTTTAAGCGGCCGTTATTCTCCTCACTATAGGTTTATATACCCCTCGCCCGTGGTTTAGCACTATAGCTAACTATTAGTAGATATCGGATTTTAAGTCCCCCCGTAAACGCCCCTATAAAGGTAATAGTAACGATAATATAAGTTCGTGGCCCTTAATAGAGCGAGTTACGAGGTCGGCCGTAACTAACGATAAGTAGACTCCGACCCCCCCCCCCCCCCCTAAGAAGAGACGCGCGCCTAAGAACCCGCTAGGACCCCGCTATATCGCCCCCTACTCGTAGTACGCTACTCGGTAGTATAAATAAGAATATAGTGTTAAGTATTACTACTAGTCGGGCCTTAGCGCGGCTAGGGCCGACGCTAAGTATTACGAGTATTCTTATAGAATATATAAGTACTCTCCTATAGGTAGTCCTTATTAGGTATATAGTAACTATAACTAATAGGCGATATAGCTCCCCGCTACCACCCACGATAGTACTAATACCTTATAGAAAGCCGCTTATACTATAAAAAAGGACGCCGAAGATAAGGATATAAGTTTATATCCTCTTATATCGCGACTTCCGTGCTAATTACCCGCGTAGAATCGCCGCTAGTTCTAGGAAGCGTATAGTTATTTCTAAGTTATCCTTAGTTAAGCTAAATCGGGTAATAGCGTTACCGGTTCCTTATAGGCTCCCGCTCCTGTTATCGCCTAGCCGTCCGTTACCGCCCCGTCCGCTACCGCTAAGTTCTAAGTAAGTATAGTATAAGCCCTTAATAATATCGTTACCTTTATACGTAGTATAGATAAGACGTTTAAGGATATATTATAAAAGCTAGAGGATAAGAATAATAATACTACTATAATATCGTAAGAGGTTCGTAACCTCTTTTACTCCATCCGCCGTGTATATAAGTATTACGTAGCTATAACCCCTTTCGCCGCTAGTAATAATCCGGGGGCTACTCCTAAGGCTATACTTACCTTAGCTCCTCCTTAGGAGGAGTTATAGGTAAGTGCCGCTAAGGACGGTATAGCCTTATAAGAGGAGGAGCTAGAAAAGGGTAAGATTATAGGGGAGTAGGCCGTTTAAATTATCTTAGTCGTTTTTAGGATTTTACTTAGTTCTTTTCTACTTATGAGTTAAGTAGCGCGGGGGTATAACCCTAATATAATCTCGCTTTTAGTCCTTATCCTCCTTACCGCCGCGTTAGCCTTCTTTCGCGTCCGTGTCTCCTTTATATACTATTATAAAGGCCCGTTATTCGACTATACCGGGCCGTATTTCTTCTCGAATTCGTTAAGCGTTTATATCTCCTATAGGCTTTTAAGTAATTCCTATATTAATTCTACGTAACCCTCTTATCGTATTAATACCTCGCGGACCTTACTATAACCTTACTTTCAGGTACGGGTATAGAGGACTTCCTCTACTACCTATTCCTCCTCCTTATCTAGCCCTATACAAATTAGTAGTGACTAAGGGTTTATTATCGTTTACCTTAATAGGAGGTCGTGGTCGGCTCGCCGTAGGAAATCTACGTAGAAATAGTTATAGATCTATAAAAGGATATCTAGTTTTACGATATAGGAGTTAATAACCTTTATAACTTTATACTTATAGTAAAGCTAGGTAAGTTTTTTCGACGGCTATAGCGAGGAGTAGTTACCGATATCTAACTATATAAGGTTATTTTTTCGAACCTCTTAGTAAGGTAGCGCCGACGGTTTACCGACTCCTCTTAGCGTAGTTATATAGCGGCTATCACGGCTTAGGCGAACTAGGTAGCTTCCTTAAAGCGATTTAGTAAATCCTACACGGAAGCCTCGCGTTTATTAGTTAGCGTAGTCCTATTAACTTAGAGAGGATTCGCGTAGTACCTATATTATAGGAAGAATAGGCTTATTTAGATTATCGAGCTTACGCAGTTATTTAAGGCTAGCTACGCTATTAGTAATAGCGTATTCTAATCGTCTTAGGCGTAATAAGTATATACTCGTAAGTAGGTTTAGACCTCCTAGTTAATACGTTTAGGACCTCCGTCTATCTAAGGGTAGTATATAATACTTAGTTACTATTTAATACCTATAAGTTTATAAAAGTATCGCTAAAAGCGGCTAATCTAGTTTAACCCCTTATCGCTAACGATAGACTTTAGTATACCGTAGAACCTATAATAGTATAGTAAGAGCCGTTTAGTATAGGCTTCGGCCTTTATAGTATTTATCGCTTTTAGCGTTACCGATTTCGAGAGTTAGTCGGTAATTACCTATAAGTATCTATACTTACCCTCGCGGGTAGGTAGTAAGTCCCTTATAAAGTCTATTACGATATTGTAGAAGATTCGCTTTAGTATAAGGAGTAGGCGTAGTAATCCTCTTTTCGTACCCCCTTATACGTGGCTAGCTTAGTATATATTATAATTCCGTATAAATCTTCTAATATCTTGATTTATACCGGGCTAGAAGAATTAACGGGCGATTAGGGTAATAGTATTATTCTTACTTAGGTATCCGCTAACCACTAAATCGTGGATCGCTTATATAAGATAGCCTTATAACGGGTAACTAACCCCGTTTTTACTATCCCCTAATACCTATAAGCGGTTATAAAATATTAGCCGTCCTTAGTTAATTCTATACTCGGTAATCTATATTTTAAGCTCTAGCTTAGGGGGAAAACTCCGCTCTCCCTCTACTATTACGGTAAAAGCACTTTAATAACGCTTATTAATAGCCCTAGCTTTATCCTATAATCGTTATAGGTTAGGGTCTACTTCGAAGATTATAGTTGGCTCCGGTAGCGATACTCTTACTAAGTATACCCGGGGGGAGATAGCTATATCAGGGATTATCTAAATATACCTCCCTTACTCTTAGATATTAGAAGAATCCTTAGGTATATCCTGCTCTTAATATAAAAGCGTGTCGGCTACGATACTATCGGCCCCTCGCCGGTACTCTAATATAAAGTTATACTAAGTAAGCTCCGTTACCTAATAACTCTAGCGCTCGGTTAAGGCCCTCTTAGTTATAAAGTATTTAAGCGTTTTATAATTGGAGTAAATCTAGAACCGGCTATTACCTATAAGCTCGGCTTTCTAAACCTATAAGTAGTCTATAATCGCTAGTATCTCCTTATCGTAAATCGGGTAATTATACTTAGCGGAGTTAAGTTAGCGTGAGTAGTATATAATAACGCACCTATATCCTTATTCGTCTTTCTATAGGAATATACTACCTAGCACGAACCCTAAAAAGTCCGTTTCTAGCCAGGTCTTCTTTCCGGGTTACTATTATTATAGGCAGGGCTCTTCCTAAAACCTCTACTTTAATTTCTTAAAGGCTACCTCTTATAGGGGGGCCTAATAAAATAGGGCGTTCTTCTTTATTAGGGCCGTAAATAACGCTATAATAGCTACGAAGTCGCGGATAAATATCTTATAGAAGTTAGCGAACCCTAGGAAACTTCGTACTCTAGTCGCGGAGACTAGCGCTTCCTATTCCGTAATAGCCTTAAGTTTCTCGGGGTCGTAAGATACCCCTTTTTCCGCCGTAACGATAAACCCTAGGTATTTAATTATCTTAACGGTAAACTCGTACTTCTTCGGATCGAGGTTTAGCCTAGCGTCTACGAAGGCATTAAGTACTCCCCGTACCTTCTCCTTATAATCCTTATAAGATCCGTCTAAGTAGATTAAGATATCGTTTATATACGCGGAGATAAAATTATTAAGGAACTCTTATAGCGACGAGTTAATATATCGCTAGAATATCGTAGGCGCGCCGGTTAAGCTAAATAGGTATACTAGCCACTTAAATAGTCTAAACCGAGTATGGCATACGGTCTTATACTTATGCCTAGGCGCTATCCGTATCTTATAGAAAGCGGCGATAACGTCTAGCTTAGTAAACCACTTCGCCTTAGCTAGGTTATATAGGGTCTTTATAATTAAAGGGAGTAAGTAGCGATCTCGCTAACTAATCGTATTTAGGGCGCGGTAATTATAAGATATTAAAGGCCACCTCCTAACTTCCTTATAAATAGTATAAGCGCGGTGGTAGCTAAGCTACTCGCACGAATAAATCCCTTATCTATTTAATCCGTTATCTTCTCCTATAATATAAGGAGCTCCTTATATAATATATTATAGAGTAGGCCCTATAATAAGGTTTATTCGTTATTACTACTATCCTTCTATAAGTAGACCTCGTAATCGGCGTTAGGTCGGTATAGGGGTAAGCGTATAGAGTATAAGGGTACGAATAAGTCGCTAAACTCTCGTATAACACTTTTAGGGACGTATTCTCGCGGGTCTACTAGTTCTTTTGTGCTTAGGGCCTATTTAATATCTTTTAATAATATAGCCTATAAACCCTTTTCCTATCTTTTGCCCTTCTAATCCTATAATCGTCTATATAGTCCTATAAATGCGGACCCTATTACTAATACTATAATACGGATCTCTTATACTATTTTCGGCTCCTCTTCGCCCTAAAGCCGGATATCGATATCGGCTACTCCGTGGCGGAGCCTTTATTCGGTAGTATAGAGGACTATATGGTTACGTTTTATCTATAAAAGCCTAAGGAAAAGATCTTAGTCTAGACCTAGTATTATATACGCGAAAACGCGCTCGGTATACCCTTATATATCTAGTATAAAGACTACGATACCGGCGTTATTAGCTGGTTTAATCTTATCCGAGAAGCCTTTTAGTAGTTATTTCTTCTTATCGACTAATAATAAGCGTATTTTTCGAGTAAACTTCTTATTTATAGTAGTATAGTAGTTATAACCCGTATCTATAAAAGCGTTTATTAACCTATTACTATTAACTCTTACTTAGATTAATACTAACTCGCTCTATAATAGCGGTTTAAACTCCTCCTACTCGTATTACTCTTACGCCGTTAGCTCTAGTACCCGATTTCGTACTAAAGCTACTCTTTTTCCGAGTCTTCGGTATCTTCGGGAATATCTTCGGATTCCTCCTCTTAAGGGGATATTCGGGCCACTATATCCTTCTTCCTCTTATAGTGCCGTTGGATATAGCCCTTCTTTTAGTAATTCTAATATATAATATTCGCGTAGCAGTTAGGTTTTTATTAGGTCCTTTTTAAATCGCTAACCTTATTAACTCCACCTATAACGATATCGCTATTAGCGTTCTTAGCCGGTTTACGGGCGACGGGAATCGGTTAGTACGACTTATTAATACCCTTTTATCTCTATACGAGTATTTATACTTTATCGACCTACTCGGTATATGTATTAGGGAGGTCGGCTATTACTAGGCTATTATATAGCCTGTTATTTAGGGCGCCGTTAAAGAATACTATCTTAATATAGTCTACCTAGTTATAGCCTCCTACTTATACTAGATTCCTTTTAAAGGTTAGTAGGAAGCGCGCGAATAGCTAGTCGCGTTTTTACTTTATCACTCTAAAGGCGTTAGTAACACGACCTTATTCGTTACGGTCCTTATATATTCGGTTAAGATAGGCTATAAATACCTTTAGGTTAAATTTACCGTTTATGCGGTATTACCGAAGAAGATGCTAACTACCTGCTAAGGCTAGGTGTCTAAGCACGCGTTAATTAAATACCACGCCTCTTTATTACTACGAAATAGCGGGCTATTAAGTTTAAGTTTTAATTATATAGCCTAAGACTAAGCGATATATTCCGTGCGCTTCCCACTAAATTTTACGGGAACGGCGACCTGCTATACCCGGTATAAGAGCGTGGGTGCCGGCGGCGGCGGCGGGATCGGTATAGTAGTCTCTGCCTTTAGGGGCCTAGGTAAGGGCGAGGGCGTAACGACTGGGGTAGGCGTTAGGTACGTAGTGGGTATAAGTTACGGGTTAAGCTAAGACCTCTCGAAGGCCGCTTATAAGCTAGCGATTATATTATAAATAGGGGCGATATATATCCTTACCGCTTTTTATACGCGTTATAACACGCGTTTATCGATCTCGTTATACGAGGTCTTTATGACCTGCCCTTAGCCCCTTAGTAGGTAAGGGGCGAAGTAGCTAGGACCTCCTTCTATATAAGCGTTAAAGCTTATAATCGTATAAGTTCGAATATATAACGGCTTATTAAAAGTTATTCACGTATTAAGGCCGGAAATATAGATTATTCAAACTAAGGGAGGAAAGGAGGAAAGGAAAAGTCTACGCAGTATGTAGGCGGCTAAGTATCTATAGGATCGCATATGCCTCGCTAGAGGTCCGTGTCTTTTAGTCTCGGCCACTGCCGGGGACTATTCCGCGGGCTATAGCCCGTAACAGCTATATCTATAATCTCTATTAGGCCTAAAGAGGCTACTACGCCTCCGTGACGTTATATACTATAAGGAGTTCGTTACTAATATAGTCTTAGAACGCTAGCTACTCCTAGAAGGCTATCGCTAGGATACTATAAACGATACTATCGTCCGCTCTGCTAATAACCGGTCTATCTATAAGCTACTAGATATCCATGGCTAGTATATAATTAAGCGCGCAGAAGCCACGGCCACTACGTTTACAGTTTCGGCTCGGCACCCCGCGATAACCCGTATAGAAGATCACGATAACTACAGCAACCGCGGAAGACCACGGTATAACGGTGGCACGAACGCCTTGGCTATTACGACACCGATACCCTTATAAGGATCGTCGACGCTACTTAAGGGGTAAGAATAAAGGGACCGCGTACCGCCGACTATAACGCGTATAGGTAATCGTAAATGCCTGCATAGATCCGGCGGATACTATCCCTTTACCTATTAAAGCCCGGAGAGGCCCTAGCTATTAATTTCTATAATCTTAAAGAGGCGGAGTCATTAGCAGGCGGCCTATATAAGTCTATTATACTCGTTATAGACGTGTATATTGGTTATACGTGGGATTACTATCTATAGAAGAGAGACTAAGGCTCTATCCTTTATACGTTAAAAGACGTTTTTACCCTGCTTAAGACTTAATTTAATATTAGGCTATATATCTTACGGGCCGATTCTAAGATATTTTAGTACCTAGAAGTCGTTACTTTCCTCGCTGCTAAGGGGGTAGAAGGTTAGCCGTCGGTATGTTACGGGCTGTGGCCCGCGGAATAGTCCCCGGCAGTGGCCGGGGCTAAGAAGCACGGACCTCCTAGCGAGGCCCGTGCGATCTTATATATACTTAGCCGCCTATATACTACGCAGACTTTTCCTTTTCTCCTTTCCTTCCTTAGTTCGAATAAACTATATTTTCGGCCTTAATATATAAATAACTTTTAATAAGCCGTTATATATTCGAACTCTTAAGAGTATAAGCTTTAATGCTTATATAAAAAGAGGTCCTAGTCACTTTGCCCCGAGCCTATTAAGGGGCTAAGGGTAAGTCGTAGAGACCTCGTAAAATAAGATCGATAAACACGTATTATAACGTGTATAGGAAGCAGTGAGGATGTATATCGCCCTTATTTATAGTATAATCGCTAGGATATAAATAGCCTTTACAAGGTCTTAACTTAACCCGTACCTTATACCCACTAACTATGTAACGACTACCCTAGTTATTACGCGCTCGCCCTTACCTAGGCCCCTAGAGGCAGAGACTGCTATACCTATCCCGTTACCGGCACCCACGCTCTTATACTGTGTATAGTAGGTCGCTGTTCCCGTAAATTTAGTGAAAAACGTATAGAATATACCGCTTAGTCCTAGGCTATACGACTAAAACTTAAACTTAATAGCCCGCTATTTTCTGGTAATAAGGAGGCGTGGTATTTAATTAACGCGTGCTTAGGTACCTAGCCTTAGTAGGTGGTTAGTACCTTCTTCGGTAACAGAGGTATAAATAGTGAATTTAACTTAGAGGAATTTATAGCTTACCTTAACCGTACGTATAAGGACCGTAACGAATATGAATAAGGCCGCGCTATTAATACCCTCCGAAAAACCCGACTAGCTATTCGCACGCTTCTTACCTACTCTTAAAAGGAACCTAGCGTAAGCAGGAGGCTATAACTAGGTGGACTATATTAAGATATCGTTCCTTAATAGCGCCCTAAACGATAGGCTATATAATAGTGTTATAGGTATACTATAAGAAGTAATAGGTAACTGCTAAACGATATAAGATCATTTAGGGACTAGTGGGAATTAAAGAGGGGGTATCGTGATAAGAATGTTTATTAAGTCTCCTTCCTCGAGACTCTAGGAACTATAGAAGGCCCTCCCCTCTTTATACCTACCTAAGGTCTTCTAACTAAGTGGGTAGCGAGAGGCCTCCTTAGGACTAAGTTTAGATATAAGCTACTTCCTAAGCTAACTAGCTTACTAGACCTCGACGCGTTATATCTCTAACAGTCTAACATGACTATAATCCCCCTATCTATATATAAGTCTAGTGCTAGTCCTATAGCAATGTATAAGCACTGTATATTCTGATAAATAGCCTAGTAGTAGCCGACCTCCCTAATACCTATACTGAGTAGGTTAATAAAGTATAAATAATCACGTGGAGATAAGAGGGTGTTAGTAAGTCGTACTAACTAATTCCCGTCGCCGGTAAACCGGCTAAGAACGCTAATAGCGATATCGTGATAGGTAGAGTTAATAAGATTAGCGAGTCTAAAGGGTCTTAATAAAAGCCTAACCGCTACACGAATATTATATATTAGAACTACTAGAAGAAGGGCTATATCTAATAGTACTATAAGAGTAAGAAGGATACGGTAGCCTGAATATCCCCTTAGAAGGAGGAATCCGAAAATATTTCTAAAGATATTAAAGACTCAGAAAAAGAGTAGCTCTAATACAAAAACGGGTACCGGAGCCGTCGGCGTAAGAGTAATATAAGTAGGAAGAGTTTAAACAGTTACTATAGAGCGAGTTAGTATTAATCTAAGTAAGAGTTAATAGTAATAGGTTAATAAACGCTTTTATAGATACGGGTTATAACTACTATACTACTATAAATAAGAAGTTTACTCGAAAAATACGCTTATTATTAGTCGATAAGAAGAAATAACTACTAAAAGGCTTCTCGGATAAGATTAAACCAGCTAATAACGCCGGTATCGTAGTCTTTATACTAGATATATAAGGGTATACCGAGCGCGTTTTCGCGTATATAATACTAGGTCTAGACTAAGATCTTTTCCTTAGGCTTTTATAGATAAAATATGACGATATAGTCCTTTACGCTAAGAAATAAAGGCTCCGCCACGGAGTAGCCGATATTAATATCCGACTCTAGGGCGAAAAAGAGCCGAAGGCTATATAAGAGATCTGTCTTATAGTATTAGTAATGGGGTCCGTGTTTATAGGACTATACCGACGACTACGGTACTAAAAGGGAAAAAGATAGAAAGAGGGCTACGGGCTACATGGTTAAAGGATATCGAAAAGGCTCTTAGTATAAAGGAACTAGTAGACCCGCGAGAATATATCCCCGAGAGTATAATAAAAGAGTTCGGCGACTTATTCGTGCCCTTATACTTTATACGCCTACCTTTATACCGACTTAGCACCGACTACGAGGTTTACTTATAAAAGGATAGTAATAGTAATCAATAAGCCTTACGGTAAGGCCTACTCTATAATATATCGCGTAGAAAGCTCCTTATATTAGAGAAGACGATAACGGATTTAATAGATAAGGGATTTATTTATATAAGTAGCTTAGCTACCGCCGCGCCTATACTATTCGTAAGGAAACTAGGAGGCGCCCTCCGATTTTACTATAACTACCGCGCTCTAAATATGATTACTTAGCAAACCTATTACCTACTCCCCCTAATTATAGAGATACTATATAATCTAGCTAAAAGAAAGTGGTTTACTAAGTTAGATATTATCGCCGCCTTTTATAAGATACGGATAGCGCCTAGGTCTAAGTATAAGTCCATATTCCGTACACGGTTTAGACTATTCGTGTAGCTAGTATACCCTTACAGATTAACCGGCGCGCCTATAATATTCTAGCGATATATTAACTCGTTATTATAAGAGTTCCTTAACGATTTTATCTCAGTGTATATAGACGACGTCCTAATCTACTTAGACGGATCTTTTAAGGACTATAAGGAAAAGGTATAACGAGTACTTAGTGCCTTTATAAACGCTAGGCTAAACCTTAACCCGAAGAAGTACGAGTTTAGCGTTAAGACGGTTAAATACCTAAGGTTTATTATTATAGTAGAAAAGGGGGTATCTTACGACCCCGAGAAACGTAAGGCTATTATAGAATTAGAGGCGCTAGTCTCCGCGACTAGAGTATAAAGTTTCCTCGGGTTCGCTAACTTTTATAGGATATTTATCCGCGACTTCGTAGCTATTATAGCGCTACTCACGGCCTTAACGAAGAAGAGCGCCCTATTCTATTAGGGCCCCCTATAAGAGGTAGCCTTTAAGGAGCTAAAATAGAGGTTCTAGGAAGAGCCTTACCTATAATAATAGTAACCTGGAAGAAAGCCTTAGCTAGCAACGGATTACTTAGGGTTTATACTAGGTAGCTTATTCCTATAAAAAGATAAATAAGGATATACGTGCGTTATCGTATACTACTCGCGCCGACTTAACTCCGCTAAGCATAACTACCTAATTCACGATAAGGAGATACTAACGATTATAGACTATTTATAGGTTTAGAAAGCTAAGCTTATAGGTAACGGCCGGTTTTATATTTACTCTAATTATAAAGCGCTTAAATACTTTATAACTAAAAGGGCTATAACCGAATACTAGAGTCGCTAAGTAGCGGAGCTTACTTAGTATAATTTCGGACTAGAGTATTAATAAGGGGTAGATAACGTTATAGCCGATATACTCTTATATTAAGAGTAGGATATACCTAAGGATTCTTTTAATATCCGAGAGTAAGGGAGGTATATTTAAATAATCTCTAATATAGCTATCTCTCCCCGAGTATATATAATAAGAGTAATACTAACGGAGCTAAGTATAGTCTTTAAAGTAAACCCCGACCTATAACAATTATAGGATAAAGCTAGGACCGCTAATAAGCGTTATTAATGTACTTTCGCCGTAATAATAGCGGGAGAGCGGAGCTTTTCTCCCGAGCTAAAGGTTAAAATATAAATCGCGGAGTATAGAATTAAGTAAGGATAGCTAATATTTTAAGACCGCTTATAAGTGCTAGGGGATAGTAAGGATAGAGTAAGTTACCCGCTATAAGGCCGTTTTATATAAGCGATCTATAACTTAATAATTAGCGGATACCTGGGCAGAGATAATACTATTACCTTAATCGCCCGCTAGTTCTTTTAGACCGGGATAAATTAAGATATTAGAAGATTTATACGGAATTACGATATATACTAAGCTAGCTATATATAAAGGGGTATAAAAGAGAATTACTACGCTTACTCCCTATACTAAAGCGAACCTTCTATAATATTATAATAGACTTTATAACGGACCTACTATTTACCCGCGAGGGTAAGTATAGATACTTATAGGTAATTACCGACCGACTCTTATAATCGGTAACGCTTAAAGCAATAAATACTATAAATACCGAAGCCTATACTAAACGGTTCTTATTATACTATTATAGGTTCTATAGAATACTAAAGTCTATTATGAGCGATAAGAGCTTAAACTAGACTAGCCGCTTTTAGCGATACTCTTATAAACTCGCGGGTATTAAATAGCGACTAACCACTATATATTACCCTTAGACGGATAGAGGTCCTAAACGTATGAACTAGGAAGTCTAAGCCTACTTACGGGCGTATACCTATTACGTCTAAGACGATTAGAATACGCTATTACCAGTAGTATAACTAGTCTTATATAACTATACTAAGAGGAGTTAGTAAGCTATCGGCGCTACCCTGCTAAGAGGTTCGAAAAGGATAACCTTATATAGTTAGATATCGGTAATTACTCCTCGCCACGGCTATTAAAGAAACTGACCTAGCTTTACTATAAGTATAAAGTCACGAAGGTTATTAACTCCTACGTTATATAACTAAACGTTCTTTTATAAATCTATAACCGCTTCTATATAGATCTTCTAAGGCGAGCTAACTATAACCCCTTACCAGGATAAACGATAACGGACCCATAGCTACTACCTATCTATATAGGGCTGGATAGGGACGAGGAATAGGTAATAAAGGAAGTCCTTTATACCTATACCCGGAAATAAGGTCGCGGTAAGGTCTATAAGATATTAGTATAATAGGAGGGCTATATAGAACTAGTATAGGAACCGCTTAAAAGCTTACGGGAGGTATAAGCGCTTAACGAATTTAAGAAGAAGTATGGTCCGGTATAGTCGAATAATAGGCCTTTATAATAGTATACGAAAAAGGCACGGGCGTAAAAGAAAGCTAATACGGCGGCGAGGAGGATAAGAACCGAAAGCGAAGTTATATTAAGGGCGTACCCCCGCTCTACTTAATTTATAAATAGCGATAAATTAAGTAAAATACCGAAAATAACCTAAGTAACTAAGAAGACCTATTACTCTATAACTTCTCCCTCCTCTAACTCCTCCTCTTATAAAGTTATACCGCCCTTAGCGGTACTTACCTATAACCTCTTTATCGGCTTAAAGTAAGCTGCCGAGGTAGCCGCGCCCTCCTCGCTATTAGCAATAAGGGGAGCGATAACCTCTTAGGGAGGAGCCGAGGTAGGTATAGCCTTAGGGGCTGCCTTTAAAGCACCGGCCGGAAAAAGGTATAGCGCGGCGAAATACTTATAAAACCGTCTCCCGTAATAGGAGAGGCTATATACCTCCGCCCTAATCAAGGCTATATTATCGTTACGGCTCTCTAGCTTATACGATACGTCCTTAAGCGTCTTATCTATACTACGTATAAAGGCGGCGATATCGTTAAAGGCTTATATTATACCTACCTAGAACTTAGTAGTAA